>NC_050574.1:402445024-402745024 GCF_011100635.1 Trichosurus vulpecula | reverse complement strand
TTTAAATGCAATTTTTTTTTAACTTTTTTTTTTTTAAATGCAATTTATTTATTTAACATATTTGGTTTTCAACATTGATTTTCAGAACAGTTTGAATTACAAATTTTCTCCCCATTTCTGCCCTCCCCCCCCACTCCAAGATGGCTTATATTCTGGTTGCCCTGTTCCCCAGTCAGCCCTCCCCTCTATCACCCCCCTCCCCTCCCATCCCCTTTTCCCTTCCTTTCTTGTAGGGCAAGATAAATTTCTACGCCCCATTGCCTGTGTATCTTATTTTTTAGTTGCATACAAAAACTTTTTTTGTTTTTGAACATCTGATTTTAAAACTTTGAGTTCCAAATTCCCTTCCCTCTTCCCTTCCCACCCACCCTCCCTAAGAAGTTGAGCAATTCAACCTAGGCCACACATGTACTATTATGTATAACCCTTCCACAATACTCATGTTGTGAAAGGCTAACTACATTTTGCTCCTTCCCAACCCATCCCGCTTTATTGAATTTTCTCCCTTGACCCTGTCCCCTTTCCAAAGTGTTTGTTTTGATTACCTCCACCCCCATCTGCCCTCCCCTCCATCATCCCCCCGCCTTTTATTTTTTTTTTTTATCTTCCTCCCTCTTCTTTCCTGTGGGGTAAGATACCCAATTGAGTATGTATGGTATTCCCCCTCAGGCCAAATCTGATGAGAGCAAGGTTCACTCATTCCCCCCTCACCTGCCCTCTCCCCTCCTCCCATAGAACTGCTTCCTCTTGCCACCTTTATGCGAGATAATCCACCCCATTCTATCTCTCCCTATCTCCCTCTCTCAGTATGTTACTCTCTCATCCCTTAATTTCATTTTATTTCTTTTAGATATCTTCCCTTCATCTTCAACTCACCCTGTGTCTGCTCTCTCTCTTTTACATATATAAACACATATATATATATACACATACATACATATACACATAGATATATACATACATACACATTCACTTATATATATACATAAACATATATTTATATATACATACATATATACATATATATGCATATTCCCTTCAACTACCCTAATACTGAGGTCTCATGAATCATACTCATCATCTTTCCATGTAGGAATGTAAACAAAACAGTTCAACTTTAGTAAGTCCCTTGCAATTTCCATTTCTTGATTACCTTTTCATGCTTCTCTTGATTCTTGTGTTTGAAAGTCAAATTTTCTATTCAGCTCTGGTCTTTTCACTGAGAAAGCTTGAAAGTCCTCTATTTTATTGAAACTCCATATTTTGCCTTGGAACATGATACTCAGTTTTGCTGGGTAGGTGATTCTAGGTTTTAATCCTAGCTCCATTGACCTCCGGAATATCGCATTCCAAGCCCTTCGATCTCTTAATGTAGAAGCTGCCAGATCTTGGGTTATTCTGGTTGGGTTTCCATAATACTCCAATTGTTTCTTTCTGGCTGCTTGCAGTATGTTCTCCTTGATCTGGGAGCTCTGGAATTTGGCAACAATATTCCTAGGAGATTTCTTTTTGGGATCTATTTGAGGAGGCGATCAATGGATTCTTTCAATTTCTATTTTGCCCTCTGGCTCTAGAATATCACAGTAGTTCTCCTTGATAATTTCTTGAAAGATGGTATCTAGGCTCTTTTTCTGATCAGGGCTTTCAGGTAGTCCAATAATTTTTAAATTATCTCTCCTGGATCTATTTTCCAGGTCAGTGGTTTTTCCAAGGAGATATTTCACATTGTCTTCCATTTTTTCATTCCTCTGGTTCTGTTTTATAATATCCTGATTTCTCATAAAGTCACTAGCTTCTACTTGCTCCAATCTAATTTTTAAAGTAGTATTTTCTTCAGTGGTCTTTTGGACCTCCTTTTCCATTTGGCTAATTCTGCCTTTCAAGGCATTCTTCTCCTCATTGGCTTTTTGGAGCTCTTTTGCCATTTGAGTTAGTCTGTTTTTTAAGGTGTTGTTTTCTTCAGTGTATTTTTCAGTATTTTTTTGGGTCTCCTTTAGCACGTCATTGACTTGTTTTTCATGGTTTTCTCGCATCCTTCTCATTTCTCTTCCCAATTTTTCCTCTACTTCTCTAACTTGCTTTTCCAAATCCTTTTTGAGTTCTTCTATGGCCTGGGGCCAGTTCATGTTTTTCTTGGAGGCTTTGGTTGTAGGCTCTATGACTTTGTTGTCTTCTTTAGGCTGTATGTTTTGGTCTTCTTTGTCACCAAAGAAAGAATCCAAAGTCTGAGACTGAATCTGGGCGCGTTTTCGCTGCCTGGCCGTATTCCCAACCAACTAACTTGACCCTTGAGTTTTTCAGTGGGGTATGACTGCTTGTAGACTAACGAGTTCTATGTTCTACGTTTGGGGGGGAGGTGCCAGCTCTGTCAGAGCCACACACCTCCTTCCCCAAGGACCCCCAGTCCAGACTGGGCTTAGATCTTCAGCAGGCTGTTGCACTCCTGCTCTGATCCGCCACTTAATTCCTCCCACCAGGTGGGCCTGGAGCTGGAAGTATCAACAGCTGTAGCTGCCCCACCTCCGCTGCCCCCGGGGCTGGAAGCTGAACCGTGAACTCCTTCCACTCCCCCAGCTTTTCCCACTAACCTTCTCCGCAGTCTTTGGTGTTTGTGGGTCGAGGGGTCTGGTAACTGCCGCAGCTCACATATTCAGGGCGCTAGGGCCCCCTCCGCCCGGCTTCTGGTCTGGATCGTCCACGCCGCTGAGGCTGGGCTCTGCTCCACTCCGTTCCCAGCTCCCAGCTCCGTGTGGAATAGACCTCACCCAGAGACCATCCAGGCTGTCCTTGGCTGGAGCCCTGCTTCCCTCTGCTGTTCTGTGGGTTCTGCCGTTCTAGAATTGGTTCAGAGCCATTTTTATAGGTTTTTGGAGGGACTCGGGTAGGGAGCTCACTCTAGTCCGTTCTTACCAGCCGCCATCTTGGCTCCGCCCCCCCAAGGCAGAAATTTGAGCTGAGGCTTAATCTAAATCTAAAATTGATTTGAATTAAAAGGTGTTAAATCTGTATTTGGACATATGTTGAAATTTACATTAATATGTAAGTGAACTAGTATTCACAAGGTATGAGTTCTAGTCCCAAAACTGTTACATATTTGTTGTGGGATTTTAGGAAAGTCATTTCACTTCTCTGGGCTCCAGCTTCCACATCTGTAAAATGTTGTATAGTAGATGATCATAATCTTTTAAAATTTCATCTTTCCTTATTCCCAACAACTTCTAACCCTATTCTTCATCCTCATTGTGACTTCTGTTCCATTTCTTAGTTTTTTTCTATGCACTGTCTGCACTCTTTTTCCCTCTATATCTTTTTGCCTTCATTAACCAGTTCAATTCTACAATATCCTCTACTCTCAATTCCTTGCCCCTTTTCATTTTCATCAATAAGACAGCAACACCCAACACTGGATGACTCCACCATTCACCTCCTTTATACTTATTCACATGCAGTTAAATAGACAGAGGAAACTATGAAAAAATGCTGGCTAGGACCACAACAAATTTATGTTAACTAATCTCAGTTGGACCTTCACTTTATCAAGGCAAGCATTCTTTTATCCACACAGCATCTCATTTAAATATCTTATCAATTCTGATTATTTCAATTTTCTTAAAAATGTTAATGGGTGAATATTTAGAAACCAATGTTAGTAGAGTGGTACATCTAAGAGAACTAATATTTACATAACACTTACTATGTGCTATACACTGTGCTAAATAAATCCCTTACAATTATCATATCTTCCATCCTCATAGTAACTTTATAAGGAATGTGCTGTTCTTATCTCCACTTTACAGATTTGGAAATGGAGAAAAAGAGAGGTTAAGTGATTTTCCCAGGGTCAAACAGCTGATAAGTGTCTAAAGCTGCATTTGAACATGGATCTTAATGCCTTCAGGACCAACACTCTATCCACTCTAGCAATGTAGATTCCAACGATTTAAGAAACATTTAGTAAGAAGTGGAAGCATGAGTGTAGCCTACCATCTCTAGAATGTTAGTAGCAGTGAAGATGGGACACATCAGATCATGGTGATGGAGTCCTAATAGAGCTGTCCCCAGCCCCAAAATTCTAACTTCATTCCCCACTGTACTTAGCCACTCAGGTCCTGCTCCAATATCCTAATCTATACCTTAATGCTCACTAGAACAACAGGTGTGTCCCTGAACTTTTAGTTGCAACAGGAACAGAAACCGAGCACTTTCCCACAGAAACCCTTTCCCATGAAATGGGCACAATCATACTATCCATCTTAACCAGACAGAATGACAAAAGCTAGCTGATTGGAGGGTAGCATGACCAGAATGCTTGACCACCAAACTGTAGAAAGAGTCTACCCTACAATAATGCTTGCACAGTTTCACTGAGGCTAGGACTTCTCCTCCATTGCCCAATACCTTAACAAACTCCTCCTGCCTTTTTAATATTCATCATATTCCTGTATTCTATGTAAATTCCTGTATTATGTAATTGTGTCTTTACACTGTTAAAATCCGTCTTGCTTTCTCTGAAGTTGCTGATTCCTCCTGGAACTTAGCCAGCTCCATGAGAGGCATCAATCTCAATAAATGCCTATACTTGGATTAGAAGTGGTCTGACTTCTGAGTTCTTTGAGATGGTTCCACCACAACACATCATCAAACCTCAACAGTTTCTGGCCCTAGGTGGGCAGAGACTGATCCTCATAAATGGCATATGGGTGTAGCAGGCTCAAGAAAAGGCACATTTAAATTTGTTTTGATTATTTTTAAGGATTGGATTAGTTGAATATATTTATAAGAAGAATAGAAGCTAAATATGAGAGGGAGAAAGAATAATTGATAGATCATGAACTCAAAGGACACAAGAGGAAATAGGACAGGATGTGATTAAAAGTATCGGTGATAACATCAGCTTTTTTGAAGAGCAGATGTATCTTATCCTCTGACATCAGAGAGAAGAACGAAGTTTGAGTAAAGATGGGGAAAATCCTTCAGATGTCTAGGAAAGGAGACTTATTGCTATAGTGCATATATATATATATACATATGTATATACATATAGATATACAAACATGCATACATATGTATATATAAGCATATATCACATGTAAAGAAAAGTTTTTATTTTTAATTTTCAGTTTAGTTGCTTTCAAATAAGTTTTGTTAGTTCTTATTTTCATGCCACAATCATGCATTTTCAAACATTTATTATTTTCTTTCCATGAGCAACTGATTTATTTTATATTTAAAATGCCAGGTAAACAAGATGAAAGATAGAAATCTTTTCCAACTCTGAAATTTTATACTTTTGTGATTTTGCCAGTTCTTATCTTTGGACCTATTTATTTTACATTGTTACTCCCTATAACAACAATGCTACCTGCTGCTACTGTGCCTGTGTAAGACCAATAACACCAGCACGCAGGAGGGCTCTTAGCACAAGTTCTTTGATCTGCTTTATAAAGGAAAGCAACTTTAAGGGGTTTACAATCTCACTTTAATTAAACAAACACATATCATTCACTTAGTTCAGGGGAAAAAGTCAGCACCCTGAACTTCAGAGAAAACACAAATAGAAATTACAAGCAGAAATTGTATAAACAGAGCAAAACATCACAAATCAGCAGACAGGCTTCTAGTTGTCTGTCCAAGACATTACTTACTTAGTTACCAGAGAGAGAAGCACCAAAATCTGGATTTTTCAGAGCCAGGAGCTCCAATGGCTACCCAGAGTCTCATCTGGCCAGATCACAGTACACTCTTCCAGTGAGTGAGCCCCAATCAAAATGCTAACCTCAGAGCATATACACACTTCTTCAGGGGCAGAGCACGCCACAACCATGGAACTCAAACCCATGTGACCTAGGCCTCCCTGTGCTTAAGCAGGTCATCAAAGACTCCTGATTCAATCAAAAATTCTTGATTGAAACAAAGGCAAGACTCAAAGGCACTTGATTGTCTTAGTGCTAAGATGCACTTCAAAACAAAAGACAACAAAAAATCCTACTTTACTTCCTTGATTCAAACAAAGGCAAGACTCAAAGGCACTTGATTGCCTTACTGCTGAGATGTACTCCAAAACAAAAAACAGCAAAAAGTCCCACTTTACTTGCCATTACACTCCCCCATAATGGACACTATGCCTCCTCAACCTCGAAGTTCACTAGCCCCTGGCTACTTACCCTGAAAGTATACTCTGCTCCTATGGTCTCTACCTCTGATTGGTTATTTTTTCCCATGACATCCATTTAAAGGAAAGCGCCCATGCCAGTCATCTACTCATTCCTCTCCAGCCTCTACTCATGACTAGAGAATTTTTCACCATTCTGTAATTGCTTTTTTACCTTGAAACTTCATTTTTTTTTCCTTAGGCTTCTCACGCTCATGATGCATTTTTTCTCTGTGGCCCCTTCATCCTACAGTAAGATAATTCCTGGACTTGGCCTGACTCGTCTGAAGAATTGAAGTTTAGGGAGTTTCTCAATAATCTGAGTTAAGATGAGGTGAAATGTTTATTGATTTCTCTACAAAATAAGAATTAGCCTATCAATGACTAATGTGAGCTATACATTACTCTTTCATATTTTAAGCCTTTCTCAATACATTCTTAGGAGTCTCTGTGTTTTCACCATCTCTATTTTGGGGTTTTCTTGGCAAAGATAATGGAGTGGTTTGTCATTTCCTTCTCCAGTACATTTTACAGATGAGGACACTGAGGCAAATAGGATTAAGTGACTTGCACAAAGGCACATAGAGTGTAAGTGTCTGGGGCTAGATTTGAATTCGGGGAGAGTATTCTTCTTGAGTACATGCCAGCACTCTATCCACTGCACCACCTAGCTGCCCTTCTCTATTTGTGGAGGAAGTAAATGACTATTTTATACCTGATTTACTCCTACTCCCTTTCAGGGACATTCTACACATGAGCTATATCTAAAATTTAAGTTTTTTTTTTTTCTAGGACTCTTGGGTGAAAACATGAAGAATTCAAAACAAATAAATAAGATAGGCTTCTCTCTTTAGGTGCCAAACTCCCCCAGGACTTAATCTTATACTCTTCTGAACCTAGAATTCAGATATCATCATGCTGACTGTTGTTAGATTTGCAGGGATAGAAGGTAAGAAAGATGAGACTAGAAAGAAGATGGGTATTATGAAAAAAGGTGTTTTTATATATGAGGCTACATATATGGTATACTTAATACATACATACTTAATAGGGGAAAATAACCAAGAAGATGACTAGGAAAATGGTTGAAGGTCAAGAAATGAAACCATTGTCAGTCTGATGCTGAGGTTGCATATATAACCATTTTCATTTTTCATTTTGGATAAGAGAACTTAGTCTTTTTAGAGCTTTGCTCTGAGATGTCTAGAGAAATATTAACCCTTCACTATGCTTATCTCAATTAAATTCATGTTTAATCAGTATAGTTTCATAAAATGTTCCATACCTTTTTTAAAAAAAATCAAATGACCTCAGAGCATGAAACATTTTCTTTTTCCATTAAAGAATTTATGGGTCAAAAAACGACTAAAATTTGAAAATAAACAAATATTACCTTTAAAAATTTTGAGTTGTTTATTTGCTAAAAGTCAAATGGTAGACGGAAATTGTGTTTATCAACTTTGAGATATCAAATTTTTCTCTCAAAATTGTCTTTATTTTTATATATTCATTCTAACTCTGTTTCTGGGCATGTAGGGAAATATTATGATCTCTGCTCTGCTGTGGAAAGTAGAGAATCCTCCAACAATGCATTCTCCCTCTGGATTCCCACATTCTCTACTTGAATAAAGTCTGATTCAATCAGAGCACTGCTTTCTTATTGTCTGCAGTGAATCTTTTTATATGCTCATATTTCAAACAAAACACATTTTATACAATCTGGTCAACCTGGTCTGCTGCCATCAGGATTGGAGTGGTTCTTTGAAAGAACAATCTTAGAGAGTCTGCTAATATAACTTAGCACAAAGGCTGCCAAACAAAACAATGAATGAAAAAAATCAATCAGTTTCATTCACCTAAACAGTAAAGTGACTGAAATAACCCTGATACTTTTGGATCTGGGAATTGTACTGCAGGCGGACGGTATGGCATGTAGAGTCAGAATGACTTAGGTTTAAATTTCAATTCAGACACTTTACTAACTGTCTGACCCTGTACAAATTATTGAACTCCTCAACTTAGTTTCTTCCTCTATAATATGGGATTTTTACCTTTGTAATTTATTCTTGTCTAAGTAGTTTTGTTTCTATATTGTTCCAAGTCATTTTTTTTAAAAAAATTATGATGATGTTGATGATAACTGGGAGTGATAGAGGTTTTAAGGCTTTTAAAGTATTTACATACATCTACTCCTACCTTATTCAGTAGAATGTGATCTCCTTGAGAGGAGTCTTTCATTTTGTTAATATTATGATCACGACACCTAGCTTTTCTTCTGTCCCAGCCAGTAACAAGCTACATTAGAGTTTTTTTTTTCCTGTCCCAACAAGGAAAAATAGATACTACTTAGTAGTATTATTTGAGGAGAGGAGGAAAAGAGAATGCAGTATGTCAAGATGAAGAGTATGTAAGGAATTATGCAAGGTATTTTTTTTCTCAGAATATGCTAGAAAGTAGATGAAAAATCAATCATTTCAAAGAGTCAGAAACATAATAAGCAATTGAAATGATGCAGCTATTTTAAAACCTAGAAAAGAAATGTACATAAAATAAATGTATGTTATTGAATTACAAATTCATACTCATTTTGTAATATAATAATATGTGATGATCTTTAACTTGTATGTTGTGTTTTAATTTGCATCTATTGTAGAAAAGACACCCTTTGGGTCTCTGTTCATGATGTTAGCGTATAACTAAGTAGATTGTTTTTACTTCAGATCATGTAGTTGTGAAGTACTAATTCATAAAATATGACAGACTCTTTTTAAAACATGGTGCCTGGGGTTGTCATAAAAATCACTGTCTAACATAATATCTTAATCCTGTTAAAAACTGCCTGCTGTAGAACATTAATCAATATTGACAAGAAAATGAGTGCTAATAGTTATGAAAGGCTTTTAAAGCATTTACTTAATACTTTTAATCTAATCTTGAAATAATTCACAACTTGTATGTGAGGTGCAAGAGAATTCTGGGCTATTTCTACATGTAATTAAATACCCAGCTTAGAATAATATAGTCTGCAACTGGGGTAAAATTTAATTTGTACTAAATACTTCAGTTTTATGTAACCTACAGCAATAGTTCTTGATGTGTTGTCTGAAGACATTTCAGGAGGTCAGTGAGGTTAGAATTATTACTAAGATGCTATTTCTTTATTAAAGCAAATTTCTTTATTAAAGCACCTCTCTTTTCCAATGATACACCTATACGAGGCCAGATTTCTTTAAACAAAACAACATATCACAACTGACAATACAGAAAATTTGAGAATTCAATTGTTATCTTTTAATCCAGATATAAACGAAAATTTTTAAAAAGTATGTAAAATACTACCACTCCTCATTATTTTGGGGAAAAATTATTTTTTCAAAAAATAATCCATTTATGTTAATATGTAATTGGTTTAATACTATTATTTTAAATATATTAGTATATATTTACAATTTATCTTTTCATTTCTATTTTGCTAAATATTGCTAATACAACCCACATAAATTCTCAATAATTTTAAGAGTGTAAAAGGGTCCTACCTAAGACAAAAAGAACTCTGAGTACTGCACAGAAAAAGAAAGAGAGAGAGAGAGAGAGAGAGAGAGAGAGAGAGAGAGAGAGAGATCATGTATGTGTGTGTGTGTGTGTGTTTGTGCATATCTTTGTCTTTGTGTTTATAGCTCAGACCCCAATGGATTTAGCTCAGACCCCTGGGAATGACAGTGCCACAATATCTACCAGACCCACTTCCAGCCCAGGACCCATAGCTATCTTTAAGGGGAGAAATCATCCTGTAGGTGAGCCCAAACTTCTCATTATCACAAGTAATAACTGCTGACCAACTGCCTGCCACAGATAAGTAAAGGACTTATGTGAGTGGCATCATTACACAGCCCACATGTCTTTCTTCTAATCCAGTTCTCAGAACCATCATCTGGGGAAGCAACTCCTCTGGAAAAGAGACCAAACATCTCCATGAACAGCCAACAATCTGCTACCTCCCGGGTAAGCAAAACAATCAAGCTGAAGCTGTGAGGCATCCAGAGGGAGAGGCAAGAGGTAACATATTTCAGGAAAGTAAACCCATCAATGCTTCCAGACCAGTGCCCAGAGGTATCACATAGAGAAGCAACCTCTGTGCTGATGCAAATTGTCAACTACTCCTTCAAGGGTGTTACAGCCACAGCTACTTAAGGTTCAGAAAAGAAATTTCTTGTCACCAAGGTTTATGAAACTATCAAATGGTTCAACTTGAAAAACTTATAATATTTTATCAGTGGAAATGACATTAAATAGAAATTGCCTTCTGCTTTGAAAGTGCTCTTTTAGGACTATGAGCCCATGCTCCCATGGGATCTTTCTATCTGACTTGTATATGAAACTTTCTATCTGGGTTGTCTCTCCATTAGAATATGAACTCTTTAAGAGCTGTCAATTTCTCATTTTATTTTTCTCTCACTCTGGTTGTCTAGGACAAAATGTTTTGTCCTTATAGTAACAGGGAAACAAAATAGAGGGGGGAAGTTTTGGGGAAAATTCATTTTGGATGTGTTAAGCAGTCTATGGAAAATACAAGTTGCAATGTCTAATAGACAATAGGAGATTCAAGAATGAAGGTTAGGAGGGAGGTTAGGGCTGTCCAAATAAATCTAAGATGCATATTAATAAAGCTGATAATTGTATCTATGAAAGCAGATGACATTTTCTCTCTCTCTGTACACAAATGCATACATATATTCATATGCATGTATGTACATATACACATACATAAGTGTCAATATAAGCATGTATCTATATGTATGCATGTATATATGTATATTTATGTGTATGTATATATCTATAGCTATAGTTGTGTTGCTATATATATTTATAGTTATGTTGTAAGCCCATTAGGTTTTCAGCTGTTTTGTTCTATCTGCTTTGGCATCAACTACACTTCTTCCTCCCAATCTCCTCTTCTTCTCACCTATATTTTATAATTTGTAGGGTAAGGGGCTAAAAAAATAGACAGCTAAACTTTCTGAGAATTGTGTGTTAAATGAGAGAAATTTTTTTTTTTATTTTGGATCCCTGGTAGTCTTGTGAGTAAGAACTTTAGTGAACAGGCTTTGTCTAAATATTTTGCATTGCAAAGGGTATTTTTTTATTGTTTTTTTTTTCCCTCATCCTCAGCTATATTGCAGGGAAATGAGGTGGTCGAATAATATAAGTACAGGTAAATGAGATGTTGATGTAATTATACTATCTCTAAGGCAAAGAAAATGTTGGCTAAACTTGAGAATAAATTACAATAAAATTGTAAGAACTGTATTTTAATGAAATTAGCATGTATATCCCAAACATTATGCATTCTCTCAAATACTGTATAGATCTCTAATATGAAACATGTATCATCATTTATATCTGGACCAT
The DNA here is from genome assembly GCF_011100635.1 of Trichosurus vulpecula. Taxonomy (NCBI): domain Eukaryota; kingdom Metazoa; phylum Chordata; class Mammalia; order Diprotodontia; family Phalangeridae; genus Trichosurus; species Trichosurus vulpecula. The sequence continues at coordinate 402,733,464 of NC_050574.1, read as the reverse complement.
TCATGCAAAATTGCTAGTAGGTTGTGTAGATGGAAAGAAGATAATTGTTAATTTATCAGAAAAATTCATTCTCTTTAGAATTCTGAAATTTTCTTTTTTTAAAAGTGAAAAGTTTTACATCACTGTATTTCAAAATCTATTACTTCATAATATTTTGTGTAAAAAACATTTTGATTGCCCTTATATTAAACCACCTAAGGAACTACCCTTAAGTTCAATATCTATGTTTTTAAATTCTCTAAGAAGCTTCATCTCAGATATTTTCTGAATTTTTGTCAAGAATTTTCTTTCCTAAAAGCAGTAACTGAATCAATATATGGGGAAAGACCTGAGAAGAACTGCGATATTTCTTTGTTTTATAATATTTTACTCAGAGGTAATATCTATTCAGGAATCAGTAACAGTATAACACATTTTTGTGGTATATTATCCATATTGAACTGAAGTATTTCCTTTTACTCCCATCTGCTCTTTCTTTAAATTGATTATATGGCAATATCGCCTTATTACTTGGAAAATCAGGATGAACAGAAGCTATTTCCCATTTTACTTGCCTCCTAGTCATTTAAGATCTCCTGTAAGAACCAGATCTCTTTGGTCAGCATGCACTGTAATTTGAATATTTATTCTTTATGTTTGACCATATACAGAGTGCTTCCTCATACTTCTCTTCTGCTCTGTTTTTTAACCTGTGAGGTAATAACAGAGCAGTATGTCCAAATTCGAATTCCAGAGATATTAGATTACATTCTTTTGGGGTTTATTAACTTATGCAACAGGCAGCCCACATTCACTATGTGAATATTTTTTATGGTAAAAATGTTCGCATTTCAATGGTATTTTGGAGCTCTATCCTAGTTTAAAGTGTAAAATCATATCAAATTATTATTTTTTTATTATTTGTAAGTGATTAACTTAGTGCTAATATAATTTTCTCAGCAACTTAACATAGAATTATAAACATTTACATCCCTCTGTGTGTATATATGCATATATACATACATATTCTAAATTAATTCATCACAAAACAATCATAAAATATATAGAGTAAATGGAAGACATTGTCATACAGTCTATAAATATATGATTCCACGTAACCTTTTCTCAATTTCCTTTCTTTCTTAATTATATAAACTTTTAAATTACTTTTATTTAGTGAAACTCTATAAAAATGGCTTAAATATGTGTGTATATGTACGTACATTTATACACAAAAATATTTGGGTACATTTATGTATATGAATATGCCTCTATATGTGACTATGTACATGTAAACTGAAAGATCTAGAGAATACATTCTTTATTACAAGGTTCCAGATAGTTATTTAAAGATGATAACTACCTTACTACATACAACTGACAAACGTGAAACCAGCAAAACCATTTGATTTTGACTGTAAATCAAGGGGAAAAGAGGCTCCCACTTGCAAACCCATGACAAAGTTATAATTTTGTAACTAGGTCAAGTCTAAGACTATAACAAGGAAGTGAAGCAATCTCTAAAATAATGGGATGCCTTTAGTAAAATTTTTATTGTTGTCCAGTTATGTCAGTTGTGTTCCATTTTTTCAGGACCCCCTTTGGGGGTTTTCTTGGCAAAGATACTGGAGTGGTTTGTTATTTTCTTCTCCAGCTTATTTTGCAGATGGGGAAACTGAGGTCACCAGGGTTAAGTGATATGCTTAGGATCACACAGCTGGTAAACGTCTGATGCCAGATGTAAACTCAGGAAGATGAGTTTGTTTTTGTTAGTAGTGTACTAGTGATTACTAGTGTGAGAACTCCTTATATAACAAAAAATTTTGTGAAATCCAGAAAGCAGTTTTTCAGATGTAAGATGAATGGTCCATGCTCTGTGTTTTGCCCATGTAAGTTATGTGTATCCACGTGGTTTGGCCTAAATGTGGTTTACAGAAAGATAAGAAAAGAAATCTCTGGAGTCTCTTCCCCAATACTTCTCCAATGGAGACTGTGATTCATATCAGAAGGGGAAGCAGGATTTTGGGACCAGAGGTTAGCAGTCTACATTCTCTCTCTCTCTCTCCCCATATGTGTGTGTGTATGTATGTATGTATGTATGTATGTATGTATGTATGTATAGTTATTCTAAGGCAAATAATTTTTAGGATAAAAGGTAAAATTTTGATCCTGATTATCATGCATTAATGAAGAAGGTTCAAAGTCCAAATACATATGTGTGTATGTATGTGTATATACATATATGTATATATGCAACATACATACATGCACATATCATACACACATATATGCACATATATACACATATATATATATTTATATATACATACATACACAAGATTTGACTCTCTTCCCCCTGAAAACCAATTAATTAAACAATTGAAACATGTAGTGAACAGCAAATAAACCGATTTATCCAAATTAATAGCAAAACAGAAAATAATAAATGTATGCATAGGAGAGCATAAGCCAGATAACACAAAGAGTGAATGAGGTTTCCCATTGGGAATGAGTTTTCTCAGCTTAACCAACAGAGAAAGTTTTCAATGTCATCCAAGGGAAAGTTCCTTGAAGTCTCTTGTGTTGGTATATAAGGATAGGGACATGATCAAAGTTGTAGGGTCCTTTACATGTCAACATCTTTCCATTGTCTTTATCGTTCAGGCACCTGAAGAGACAATGAGACCATTTGTCTTCTCTCTCAAAGTTGGAAGCCATAATGGGTCTATCTTTTCTCTAGTTCTACCAAACTATACCTTTCATGAAGTCATATATCCCTAAACAATTAATTAATTTCAGTTTTTCACAGATATAGGGAAGAGAGATATTCTTATCCAAAGAGATAGAGACAATTTACAAAGCTATAATACATCATTTTGATTATAGGAAACTTAAAATAATTTTTGCAAGCAAAAAAACAATTAAATGCATCAAGGAAAAGAAGGGGAACTATTGAATATGGAAAAAAATCTGTATTAAAATTTATTTTTATTGAATTTATTGGATGAGAGTTTCATATCAAAGATATAAAGATAACTAATGTTTGTATGTTAGTCAATAACATTGGTTAAACACTGTGTGCCAGGCTCGGTGCTAAGTGCTATGTGTGTGTGTGTGTGTGTGTGTGTGTGTGTGTGTGACTGTGTGTTTATAAAACCAAGAGCCATTCCCCAATACATGCGTGATTAAAGAAATGAATAAAAGAAATTTCTCAAAAAATATTGCGAACTATTAACAACTACATGATAGAAAATTCCATATTGTGTATATGGAATATAGATTAAAAGAATAATGGGGATCTCTCTCTCTCTCATACAAATTTCCAAGGATGACAAAATGTGGGACCAGTCTATGTTGAAGAGGTTTTGCTTGTGGTTTGTTTTTCATTTTTGAAGAGAAGGAAGATGATACCATGATTTGCAAATGAATTGGATTTACATGAGGGAGGCTGTGCAAAGTCACCAGCCTCCCTTTCTACTCCTGAGCTATCTAGGTCCATTGGCCAAATAAAGGTAGGAAAAATTGGAGACAGCCCCAGAATCAGTGGGAGAGCTTGGCCTTTATAAGCTAAGGTTTTTTAAGCTAAATTCTCATTTTGAATGGGGCAATGCCCATCCAGTGATTAGGGTTGTTTAAGAAGTGATCCAAGGGATGGTCCCTTTAATCCCTCAAAAAAATAGACTGGGAATGGAAGACCTTCAGGGTTTCTGGCCAAAAGAGAAACAATTACAATTTACATTCACTCTTTGCCTTCGGGGCCCAAACAATAATGATTAAAATGGTGCTTGGGTAGGGATCTATTGTTGGCCAATTTCAGAGAACTAGAGTAAATTGAGTTTGGATAGAGGAACTAGTTAATATTTTTAGTGAAGTAGTGAATCTGTACAATCCTTTAGGAAAGTAATTTGAATTATGAAAATAAAGTGATTACAATATTTATACTGTGACAGAGATTTCAATACTAGGCTTATGTCACAAGAAGGAAATGGATAAGAAGAAAGCCCAATGTACAGCAAAATATTGAGAGTAGAAAAATTTTTGTGTCAAAGTAAAGAATTGGAAATAAAAGATGTCCATCATTTAAGGAATGGATAAACAAATCTTTGAACATTAATAATGAAATTTTTTACTGTGTTTTAAGAAATAATATGATGGATACAGCACAGCATGGAAAGACTCTCATGAGCTAATACAGAGTGAACTAAACAGAACCAAGAGAAGAGTACACAAAATTATAACAATCTTTAAATGAGGAGAAAAACAATCACCAAACAACTGAAAATCAATATTTAAGAATTACAAAGAACAAGCATCACCAGAATAAAGAGTTATGAGAAAATTCTTCCCCACTGCCCAAGCCTTTTCAAATGTGTCAGGTCCATGGATATGGAACATTACATACATTTTCAGAATTTTCCCCATTATTGATTAGTTTTGCTCATTTCTTCTCCTACTCTTTTTTGAAATTATGTTTTGTTGTATAGGATGTCTCTCTGGGAGAGGAAAGGAGAGAGATATTGAGTAAATTTAAATAGTTCCAAAACAAAAGAATCAACAAAACATAGTTTAACATATACTTTATCATTAATATCAGATGCTTAGAAGACACAATCTGATACAGAGGTGACCTGGTTTTATGTTTAAAAAAGAGGTAAGTCAAGAAAATTATATGATGAAAGTAGTAAGCAGTGTTTTCAAGGATGACATTTCTTCTTCCAATCATGTACTTTGAATTCAAAATAACTGAGATTGTGTCATTTCCCAACTGATTACTGTCTGTCAGAGTACTATCCTCCTGTCAACACAACATGCTTGACTGATTGCAAATTTTTAAAAATCAAAAAAATATTATTGATTCCCCCCAAATGCAATAAAAATCAAGAGAAGAGAAGAGAAATGATAGAAATAAATGATAAAAATGAATAGAAAAATGACAGAAAGAAAATAATTTAGTTGAAATAACAATATTTAATAAGAGGGTAGGGGCTGTGCCTTATTCATCTTCCCCTTTATCTGTTCTCCAATATACCAATGAACATATTTTATACAGTATGGACTTAAGATTTGTTCATTAAGTGGTAGTGCCTATGATCACCCACAAGCTCATAGAAAAAGTTACCCCAGACATTGTTAGTCCATGTTCAAGATACTACAAGCTACACTATCTCTAAGTAATAATTCATAAGCCTATGCTAATATGTTTACTTTAATCTGTTAGGGGACACAACTGATTTTTAAAAAGATGTTTTATGAAATGTGGCTGTAAAAAATTCTCATAAACTATCTGACTGCCCCCCGCCCCAAATTCAACAATATTTTCCCACAGAAATAATGTGTCATCATTGAAAAGAGTGAAAACACACATACAAAAGATTTATGGAGATTCATACACATAGACAACATGTGTGGCCAGGACATGTTTGGAGTTTTCCAGGTAGAGCAATAGTCTATGACTAAAGCACACACGAAGGGAAATGCATTCTTCCAATTTTCCTGGGCCCCTGTTATGCTACAGTTTTGTCATTATTCAACTCCTTCCAGTCATGCTTCCTGGTTAACTCCCCTGTGAGCATATTGTCACCACCAGTGATTTCTCCACTGGATAGTCTCCATTGGACACTTCTCTGCTAGTTTCTATTCTAGGTGTTACTAGGCAAGACACCACTGAGTATGTGTCTGTAGAAGATTTCTCTATTTCTAACTTTTGGCTTTAGCTGCAGTCTTTGACTATAATAATATCTCATGAGAAGAATTGTCTTGGCAGTGCTCTTTTACTTCACTGCTTCCAATATTTAGACCTAAGAGGAACCATGGAAGTTGTATAGGTTAACATCATTATTGTAAGGTTTGGGAAATGGTTCAGAGTGGTTAATTAACCCATAGCTTGGATTTGGACTAAGATTATTTAACTCCAAATCTACCATTATTTTCACTGTGTTATGAAAGTTTAAGAAAAAAATAACAAAAACAAACAAAAAAAACTAGGAAAGTTTTATTTTAGATTGCTCAGTGAATAGGTATAAAGAAACAGGAATGTGAATGTTTAGTTGGGGAGCTTTTGCAAGTCTCTGCATTCTCCTACAGAAACATCATGTATTGCATAGAACACCAATCTCAAACATCAGGGAAAACTAAATCTTAGTCCTACCTATATGCCCTATGGCACTTACAAACTGTGCAACTGTGGGCAATTCCTTTATATTCTCAGGCTCAATTTCTTTATCTCTAAAGTAAGAGTGATAATAAATGTTTCATTTACCTCTCAAACCTCTCTTAAAGATAAGACATGTTACTGTATGCAGTGTATTGCAAACCTTAAGGCAGTATGTAAAGAACAGTTGTTTGTTGTTGTTATCTGTTTGATTGAATGGGGGGAAACCTTATAAAGGCACTCATAAAAACTACTTGTGATTGATAATAAATAGTAAAGGGTGAAAATTCTTAATCAATATCATCATTGTGGATCCAGCAACAACTAGAAATATCTATAATCAGAAAAAATGCCATTTCTTTTCCAGACTGATTTCACATTGACCCTCCCTCCTTCTCAGCCCTTATATGATAATTGTTTCAGGAAAAAATGGTCTATTTTGTGTCTTCCAAATTCAGATATCTATGTCCCACTTCTATAACTTTGCACAGACAAAAAGTATGACTAAGAGGTGTACTTTCCAGGCTCTGCACTTGTGCATTCACAATTTCCTTCAGAGGTCACCTCAAGTCATTTTCAATGGAAAACCTTTCCAATACCCTGAGTTATTAATATTTCCCTTTATTGAAATTATCTTCTATGTACTGATCTGATAAAAAAGTATATATTTGCTTTCAGTAAAATGTAACCTCCTTGAGGGTAGAGATTGTTTTCCATTTCTTTCTCTATATCTGTCATCTAACACAGTTCACTATGCTTAATAGGTGCTTCATAAACATTTCTTGTTGCAAGGAAAGACTTTATCCCTAAATCAGGGACTGCCCAATCCTGTATATAATAGTATGTGTTAATATTTCTTATGATTTCATTTTAAGATTTAAGAACTAGGTAGCTTTTTTCTGCTTTTTTCCCGTTAGTCTCACAAATAAGAAATACATTTAAAAGGTGATTTGCCATCAGATATTGTTTCCTCTGGGGCACATCTTAATTGTTCTCTTCCCTGTAATAGGAAAAGCAGTGATGACTTTTCAGTTTTAGCTATTTAATCTGTAACATGAAGCAGTTGCTTTGTAACCAAGGTATTTGGGTTCTAGTACCAGCTCCATGTCTTTCTGCCCTTGTATAAAGCAGTCTCAGTGTCCTCCTCAGTAAAATGAAATTTTGAATTATATAAATATCTCTCAATTCATTCTTTGTAATCCTGGTGTTCCAAAATAATATGAATAGGTGTTTTATGATAGCATTTCAATGTTGCAGTACTTATCCTTCTAAATTACTAAACACAAAATTATGTATCATATCAAAACATGTATTATGGGTGACTTTTTCTATATAAAAAAACTCGACTTCTATTTTTATCAATAATTTCCCCAACTCTTCTTTATCTTAAGGCTATTCCATTCACTTGGGCCCTTTAGGCCCCCGTTTCTTAGTCACATCAATATATTTCAAGTCCCAAAGTGTTCAGAGGCCAAATTAGTTTGGGAAATACTGAGCTATTTGATCTCTAAGGTCCTTTCCAACTCTCAAATTCTATGAATCTATGAATCTAATAATGAATTCTTAAAGAAAGTATTTTTCCCTTATATTTTCCCTTATCAAAGCCTTTAGGCTTCTCTTCAGGAAAACAAATCATATCTTGAACCACAGTATATCAGTACCGAAGTGGGATGCAATCTGTCAGTGCCTGCAGGTTGGAGTTGTAATTCAGACTTTGTTTGACGAATGTGTCAGAAAACATATTTTATTGGAACACAGAGAAATACTGTTTAGAAATAATACAAACTGTTATTCAGCAAATAAGAAATTGCATTGTTCCAGGGGTGGTACTTAACTCTTTAAGGGAACCTAGGGTACCATTTAATTCATTGGGGGTAATTAGTTGCCAAGCTGTCCTTAATACACATCATGTAGCTTTCAGAACTACAAATAAATAAACTTCATATGAATGTAGTACAAAATGTAAGATAGAAAGTCAGCAAATACAAAGTTTCTCAGTACCATTCTCAAGTTGCCTCCAGCTTGCTAAAAATTGCAACAAGGATATCACTGTCAATCAACGGTAGGTCAATCAGCAAGCATTTATTAAGTGCCTGCTATGTCCGAGATATGGTGCTATGTCCTGGGAATACAAATTAGGCAAAAAATAACCCCTTTTCTCATGAAGATTACAATATATTATTTTTGATATTATTCAAATTATGGCATATGTTGTCTATTGCTGCATTTTAACCTTGAAGCATAAAAACATGTACAGCAAGGGAGGAATAGAATTACAGAATCTCAATGTCAGAAGGTATTTCACTTGTCTTCTTTTCCATTCTACAATTTAAGCAGAAATCTCAGAGCTGATAGTCAAAGAGAAAAATATCCTGGAATTGAAGTCAGGAGACCAGGGTCTGAATGTCACCTTGAACAGTTCCTGTGTGACCCTGTGCAACTCACTTTTTCCTCTCAGAAGCTCAGTTTCTTTAACTCAAAAGTGGAGACAATATAACTTTGCTATCTCCTGAGGCAGCCATACTATTTTTTGTTAGTGCTTATTGTTATGAAAAAAAATGATTATTCATATCGCCCTTATAAACTCTGAGGAGACCTATCCCAATTCTCATAGAGAACTCATGTTACTGAGTAATTATGCATCCCCATTCAAAGTTCTAAGGAATACCCTTGAAGGGTTGAGAGGTATCTTATTGTAATACTGTCCACTGAAATCTCCGTTTCTGTGTGTTTTCAAGTTATTATCCAGTGATTACAGCCATGTTCATTTAACCAATTATTATAAGTTAACATTTAGAAATTGATATTTATTGAGAAGATATAGCAATAACAGAAGTGAAAATATTCCCCTCATTACCTCAAGTGCAATTACTCCTATATCATTTTGGTACCTGAGGTTATTATGCTCAAATCTAAAGTAATGTCTACAAAGAATTGGCCTACTATGTTCACTTTGAATGTAGCTTGGCTGATGATGAGGATTTTTCTTCAAGGTCTTGATTATTTCTTCCCCCATGTTTTAGTAAATTCAGGTATGGACTTCAGTCCCCAGATTTCTGCCACTCATGATTCTGACCTTTCAAAGACAACAGTTATTTTTATACATTTTAATATTCCCCAATAGACATTCAGTATTCATTGTAAAAGAGTAAAAAGCAAATGAAAAGAGACAAATAACAGATATCCATATGCATGAGTCATATCTCATCCTCAAGAAAAGAGAATCCTAGCCATCTTCCCTTCCAGAAGCTTATCACATGTCTCTCACACTTAAGTGAAGTATGGCTGGAAAAAAAAAAAAAAACTTGGCTAATTAGTGCCTTTTGAAGGAACTCTTAATTCTGGTTTAGTGGTCAATTGAAGAGATCCTCTTCTTCATGTGATAAAGTGTTAAGGATTAATACTTGCATATGTTCTGAAGTTAACATAAGGATTTGTTAGGCAGAGGTGTGTTTAGTATACTAGATGTGCTATTTCTTTGACTCAATTCCAATACATTTATTCATCTAATTTCATCCAATGGCACTAATCAAATTGCTCCTCAAAATGCCATTGATTGGTAGATTCAATAGAGTTGGCTTGGAATTGTTAATACCTATATCTCACATGTAATTTGTTGATTTTGTAATATAAAAACATTTTATTTGATAAAAGTATCAAGGCATAACCTATCTTGTTAATTACACTAATTGGGGTTGGTTGACCAAGACATGTTTCTTATGTTTTTACCTTTGCATAACCTGCCTTGCATGGTTTTTATGAGATGAGTACTTTTAGCCTGTAAAAATTATGCAAGTGGTAGTTATTATCATTATTATTATTATATTGATTTTATCTTTATGTTCATTATTATTACTCATTTTAATTACTATCATTATTATTTATATTATTCATTTAGCTCAGACTTGTGTGTATTTAAAGGATTCTGTTTGTAAACTATATGTTGGTAATCATAATAAGATCCTTCTCATCTTTAAAGAAAAAAAATAATCATTGGGTCCTCTGTATTAATAATTTAATACCTATATAGGAAAAATGATATGTGAATATATAATCATGAAAATTATTTTCTGTTTGCAACTGGAACCTGTTCAAGTTGAGAAAACCACAAAAATATATAACCAAGTAGAGAATTTGTTATTGAACTAAAATAAATTTTCATTAGGAAAGATGAGGGTAACCAGCAGGCAAGTTCAAAGTGAAACGATTTACCTTGACTATCCTTCAAAAGCACTCCTATAGGAGCTAAAAATTTAATAAGAAGTTATTAGATTAAGCTTTCTTCCTTGAAAACAGCTCCTGAATTACATGGGCCTCTGATCATAATCATCTGTTAAAAAGACATGTCAAGGGAACCAACTGCCTCAAGGAAATGTAAGACTTTAGGCAGAGCTGCTTTATTATCTACAGAAGGCTCATTATGACTAGTATAGAGAAATGAATAACTGGGAGTGAAGAAAGTAGTTAAGATGTCACTTTGTACTCTTGAAAAATTGCTTGAATTTCTTTTAGTAAATTTCAACTGTGTATATGACTGACCAATGTCTTGCCTTTCACATAAGAGAAAAATGGGCATATTATTTTCATAATAAAACTCTAATTTATAGATCTATCAAGTAGAAGGATCAAGTTTGTACTTGATGTAATAGCCAATGAGCACTTTGTTAGAAAATGGAGAATCCCAAAAGAAAACCAGTGCCTATTTAAATCTATTAGGGATCTCACTTCTATTCATTCTATTTGTTTTACTTTTAAGAATATTTGTGTTCCTTTTTTTTTACACATTTATGATTAATCTAGATGCCATATCTGAATAGAATTCACAGGTTACTTAAAGTTAAATAAATATTAAATGCCAAGTTATTGTAAAACATCATTTGGTTTTTAACTCTGCTCAGTATAAACAAGTACCCAATGGGACATTTTATTTGGGACTATGATAAGCTAGCTATAGTTTTAATCATGCTTGCATCATACTGTCCCCACCACTACCACCCTGCCAATAACTTGAAAAAAGAATAGATCACTGAATCAATGCTTTTCCTCATACAACACATCATTCCCTAAATTTTATTTCTTCTTTAATTTCTGACTAGAGTACTTATTATGAACATATTTTATATTGTTTAGGCACAGTTCAATGTATTCTTTAAATAAATACCATACTTTTTTATGATTTTGGCTTGATTTCTTCTTGGCTAGGCTTTTTTTGTTGGTATGGGGGTGGGGACAAGAGGGCTGGCTGCCATGTGACATTATGCTCAATTATATGTCAGTGAGGTTTAATCATAAAGGCAGAACTTTGCATATATGCCTGTTAAGTTTCAACTTTTTAAGTCTGTCAGGTAATTTATAAATATTAGTTTTATCTGTATTAACTATTTCTTCCAGCTTTCTGGCATATGCGAAATTTTTAAACAATGTCTTTTGGTTTCCAAGGCTGGCAAAAATGTTGAACAGGCTAGGGCCAAGAACAGAAGCCAACAATATGATACTAGGAAAGCTCTCTTTTCCTCATCCCTCTCTTATTGACATGCATTCATGTAATGGTGAAATTTGGGTGATGATCTATCAAAATAGGAAACTTTTTAAAAATAATTTTTTTTTTTATTTTTAGTTTTCAACATTCAGTTCCACAAGTTTTTGGGTTCCAAATGTTCTCTCCCTTGCTCTCCTCACCCATGCCCCCCAAGACAGCATGTAATCCAATGTGGGCTCTACATATACCTTCACATTGAAATTATTTGCATAACAATCCAATTGTAAAGAGGAATTATAACAAATGGAATGAATCATGAGAAAGAAGAAATGAAACCAAAAAAGAAGGGAAAAAAGAGAGCAAATAGTTTGCCTCAATCTGCAGACTCCATAATTCTTTCTCTGGATGTTCATAGCTTTTTCCATCATGACTCTTTTGGAGCTCTCTTTGAACTCTGCATTGATGAGAAGGGCCAAGTCTATGAAAGGTGGTCCTTACAGACACCATGTTTCTATAATCATGTACAATGTTCTCCTGGTTCTGCACCCCTCACTCAGCATCAGGTCATACAACTCTTCCCAGGTTGTAATGAAGTCCATCTGCTGCTCATGTCCTATAGCACACTATTATTCCATTACATCCATATACCACAATTTGTTTACCCTTCCCCCAATTCATGGGTATCCCCTTGATTTCCAATTCTTAGCCAGCACAAAAAGAGCTGCTATAAATATTTTTGTACATGCTGGTCCATTTTCCGCTTGTGTGATCTCTTTGGGATACAGCCCTAAAAGTGGTACTGCTGGGTCAATGGATACACACATTTTTATGGCTCTTTGGGCAAAGTTCCAAATTGCTCTCCAGAATGGCTGGATAAGTTCACAACTCCACCAACGGTGTAACAATGTTCCTATTTTACCACATCCTCTCCAGCATTTATCATTTTCCTGTTTTGTTATGTTAGCCAATCTGACAGGAGAGATGTGGTACCTAAGAGTTGTTTTGATTTGCTTTTCTCTAATCAATAGTCATTTAGAGCATTTTTTTCATATGCCTACAGATATCTTTAATTTCTTCCTCTGAAAACTTCCTGTCCATATCCTTTGACCATTTCTTAATTGGGGAATGGCTTTTATTCTTATTGGGTCAGTTCCTTGTATGTTTTAGATATGAGGCGTTTATCAGAGATATTAGTTGTAAAGACTTCTCCCAACTTTCTGTTTCCCTCCTAATCTTTTTTGCATTGGCTTTAACTTCTTCCTCTGAAAACTGTCTATTCATATCCTTTGACCATTTCTCACTTGAGGAATGATTCATATTCCTATAAATTTATCAAACAGAAAACTTGCTGTCGTATGTTTTAATTATTTTTTTACATTTTGTCCAAAATAATATCAGTAAGAGTTTATGAAAATGTCTTTCTCACCATTATATTTAGAGCTTTCTCTTTAGCATTTCTATTATGCAGCTTCTGCTCTGATTTAATCACTCTGTCCCTGATAGCATATTTTCTATGTAAATAAATATTTTGAATATTTAATGACACAGATTCCAATTTCAATAAATTTAATTTGGTTATAGTATTTGAACTTCAAATGAACTTATGGATTACAGCATTTAGGACAAGAAGTGAAAATAGCAATCATTTAATTCAATCCTGTCACTTCTCAGATGAGGAAACTCAAGCCCAGAAAGAGCATGTCTTTCTCAAAGTCATAGTTATTACTTATATTAATAACTTTCATATCCAGGATTTGAACTCAGATCTTCTGACTGAAAATCTCCTGCTCCTTTCAGTACTTCATGCTTCCTTAGTTTGAGATTCAGATTATGACTGGTGATGCCAATATTTATTATTTTGTAGCATATAATAGCATAGTGTAGTGTAGAATGTATAATGTAGCATGCTATTAGATATTTATTAAATGCTTACTATGTTCTGGACAATGTTCAAAATACTAGGGGTAAAAATACAAATACAAATACAAATAAAGACAGTTCTTGCCATTGAGAAACCAGCAGTTTTATGCAGGAAGTGAGTACCCAGAAGGAAGGTAAAAAGGCAGGATTGAGGGAATGCCAAAGGGATGTTTATTGGAGAGTTCCAGAGAAGTGCAAGAGCAGTTTAACTGATGGAAATGGGAAGGAAAACTCATGAGCTCCCTCTTTAAATATAGCTTCTCAAGCCTATAAGCATGCCCTCCAGTCACAGCATCCAATTAGAGGTGGACATATGAATAAGCTATGAGTAACAAGCAGATTTATACTTGTACCATAAGGAGAATTCCCAATGTTGAGATTTCTGGAGAAGGTCGTCATTTTGGAGAGTTCCAGAGAAGAATAAAATCATTGTAGCTATGTGAAACATTGGATAGATTTTACAAAGGAATGTTTTCATCAAAGATAGTGCTGGGCCAAAGTATATTTTCCCCAAATACTGGGCATGTCAAACATGTTTCTATAAAATTCACTTATTAACCGGATTAAAAGTAATTGAGAAATGTTTAACAAAATAAAAAGACAATAAAATCTAGATAATATGGATTTGTAGTTTTCTGAGTCAATAATGTGGCCTTAGGGGATCCCTTTGAGTTTGACATCACTGCCTTATCCCTCCTCTGCTTGGAGACAGCTGAGGGTGAGAATTGAACTCAAAACTTACCTCAGTTTCTACACAGCATTATATCCAGAGAGATTATATTCAGATGAAGCATAACTGTTATTTGTATCCTTCTTGGCTGGATTCACGAAAGTCATTCTTAAAGATTGTTCCTGATTCCTATGATGTATTCTCCAAACCTTTCAAAACTCTCAAAATTGTAGACTACTCTCATTACTTCCTGAGCAGAGTAGTCACTAAAATCTTACAGTGGTGAATGAGGCAGAGTGAACATTAAAGGTATCAAAACTTACAAATATTTCCACATCCAATCAGAGTATCCTCTTCAGGGAGTGGTTAGCCAACCAGTGACAAATTATTCAAGGAACTTGTAGTTCAAGGAATTTCCTTTACACATCATCACAATTCTCTTGGAAGTCATCTCTTTAGCATTTTCCTCATGATGGTGGCCATCTTAACCAGCTGATGGAGTCAATGCATTTGTCACACACCCCCAGTACACATACATACACACACACACACACAGAAAGAGAGAGAGAAAAGGAGAGAGAGAGAGGGATAGAGAGAGAGAGAGAGAGAGAGAGAGAGAGAGAGAGAGAGAAGAGAGCGAGAGAGAGATTATTTCCCTGATAGACTATAATTTCCTGAGGTCAAGGTGGTTTCCTTTTTGTCCTTGTATACACCGTATGAAGCACAATGCTTCACTCATCATTGTTGATTGATGGATTTATTAACCTTATGTTATTCAGCAGGAAAGATCAGAAGCTATTTGAAGCCTATGCAATTCTTAATGGTTATGTTTTAACTCATTTAAAAAAATATTGGATGGGGTGATAGAAAGGAGGGCAGATTGGGGAAAGGGTCAATCAGAATACATGCCATCTTGTTGTGGGGGGAGGGTAGAGATGGAGAGAAAATTTATAACTCAAAAGCTTGTGGAAATGAATGTTGGAAACTAAAAATATTTTTTCAAAAAAAGAAGAAAATACTGGAGAAATGACAGGTATTCTGTGGCTCACAGACAAGGGAAAATTCTGAGCAGTCTCACTCCATAGCACCTTTCTCATCAATCTAGAAAGTGTGTATTTAACCAATCAGAATCGTATGTAAGTCCACAGCCACTGGCAAAATAAGATATATACCTTTAACTCATGCTCTTTCATTAACTACTAATTGGTATAATAGAGATGCCTTCTCTAGTATAGAAAGAAAACACACTATGTAGAGTGTCATTAAGATGCTATATATAGTACCTTATTTAGCTTAGGAACAATACAAACCTTAAAATTATATCTATTGAGCAGTTACATGAAGCTATAATCTCCCAAACTCAAGTGTCTAGAGGACACGATCTGCTATGAGCAAAGGAGTGCAAAGGAGGACAGACTTTTATATGCCTAGTTTCATGTGTTCATTTCTCCTCTAAGTAGGCAAAGGAACAAAAGAAAATATAACACAATTCCAAGATGATGTTTGGCTCATGTCATGTAATAGGGCTCATCCCTAGGTAGAGACCCAGAAATACTGTGCCTGAGTCTTAACTGTCCTTCAAGGCATAGAGCATGAATTCAGGATCAAGTATAAATGCAAGAACCAATAACCTGGTGATTTTCCCATCATGTTGCTGTCAAGGATCCTTAACTATGCTTATTCTTAGTTATCTTATATCTCATGAAACAAAGGTATAGACAGGGGCAGTCTATTTGTGGAGAGAATACTTTCTCTACCCCACTTGCCACATTATCGTGTTGGTCTTCACATTGTTTATTACCTTAAGTCCTTCAGTTCAAATTTTAGTGGTAAAGAGTGTGTGCCTCCATTTTTTTCTTTAAGTCCTTGTACCTTGCTTTAATGTCATAGCTGCTCCTTGTATACTTCTCTCATTGTCCTCTTAACAGCCAAAGCCCCAATAAGGTAAACATTGGAAGAGGGGGTGTAAGAGCAAGTGGGATACTCCACCTACACATGTACATATGATACAAAGCAGAATGTTATAAGAACAGATAAGAAATACACAAATAGTACTGTGACAAAATATAATGAAGGGAAGAAAAACTTTCTTTCGGGCGTAGGAGAGAAGCATAGGTGAGAAATGTGGCAGTATGATGAAAGTAGCTTAAGGAGAAACACGAAGATCATGAAGAAAATGAGTGGTGAATAAAACTGCATTTCATTAGCCAGCCTTCATTTTCGTCTATAAAGACCAATGAGCTGACTGTAACAAGAACATGGAAAGTGATCAAACATTTCAGAACTTTCCCCAGGACAAGATTCTAGACAGCAAATGGTGTGTGGCTTGCCCCTTACTACTTATTGTCTTTCTTTTCAGAGAGACAGTTATTTAAATCTAGAGTTTAAATATGGGTGTTTTATAAAAAAAAATTCTTTAAAGTGATTTATTGACTGCTTCAAATGCTACTTTAAAAGTCAACTTGTTATTGATAGCATCTAACTTACTTCAGATACTTTTGGTTTGTCTAAATCCTTAATTGTGTACAGAGGGATTCTAATAGAAAAAGCCAGTGAGCAGCTAAGAATACTAGAATTACATTGAACAGGACAGAACTCTGTCAAACCTCCTCAAACCAAAACATCAGGGCTTTCCCTAGCTGAGGACTAATGTAAAAGTAAGAACAACCAAACAAACAAAACTCAATAATTTTATTCATTTTTAATAAAGCTCCTGAAAGGCAAAGGCATTCATCACGGTATTTTTTTACCTAGTTAAAATGTTTAATCACTCTTTTTCCAATGGGGACAAAGCTGGAGCTGTTGGGTCATTTGCTTTCATGTCTTCCTTCCTCCACCCTTTCTTCTGTTCTTTCTCTGCAGGGTTAATTTGAAAGGTGACTGACAAATAGGAATCATCTATTGGAAGGAGAAATAGGACTTTGGTTGTATGTGTTGATGTTGCTCACAAAATTCTAAATTGGAGACCAGAGCACTAAATAACTTTTACTTTTTTCTTACATATCCAGACCTTCTTTATTATGTCTAAATCCTTCTGGTTTGGAGGAAAAAATATACTTTTCTGTGAACATTTTCTTCTAGGAATAGAATGGAATATTGATAAATACAATTCATAAAATCCTTTTAAAAGCATACATTTCAAACAATGTATTCATTGAAGTATTCTTCTCATACCCTCATAGCTTCCCAGGATTACCATAGGCATTATGGGGAGAGAAAAATGAACAAGCCTAGGGTTCTGTCCTCAAATGCTTAAGCTGGTGAAATATAAATAACACATATTGAACAATCTAAGAAGAATTAACATATAAACTATGTAGTCATGGTGCAAATAACTACAAAGTGATCTGTAGACATGAAATCATTGACATCGGTCATGTAATTATTATTTTGATTGTAGAGTGTTTGTTGGCATTAAAACCCCATCACTGGCAGCAAGTCAGTAAGCTAAGGAGATACTGGTATATTTTGATAGATCTTAAAGGTTTAAAATGTGCTTTCCTCCTAATAATGTACAACAGGTATACAGAAAGAAAGGACATGTCATGATAGGCATGTTCTTTTAAGGAGTAAATGGTGTCTTGAAGTAACAAGTGATTAATGAGCAACGGCAAGTTATATGACATTTTACTTTGAATTTCCATGCAGGAAGGACAGAATTCATGAGGGTGGAATTAAGGAATATGGATGTTGGAAGCAAAATGTGTGAAGGTTCGGTGCACAGAAGCAAAGGGACCAGACTGCCAGTTAATTTATGTTCAGTCCACTCAGAGAACAGTACTATCCTGACATGTAGGCAGACTGAGAAGCTTTCCTGTATTGGTATGGTTTGAAGAATATGGAAATGATCCGCTATCCAGAAAGATCTCTCATCTGTCCTTGACACATTACCTGGAATTCCTTAAATCCTCTGGTAAGTAGATATTGTAATGTATTAATTAACATTTTATCAAATAATAAAATCAGAGAAAGGGGCCTCTTGGATTCCAGTCCCCTCATTTTATAGATGAGGAAACTAAGACTAGGAGAGATTAAGGGACTCATAAAGGGTCCTACCAAATGTAAATGTCTGAGGAAGGATTTAAACACAGTTTATCCTGATTATTGCTCAGAACAGAGCCACCTACCTTAGAGTTTATCTGTTGAACTTATTATTTCCTTCTTCTCAATGTCACTTAGAAAAGAGTAGATTCTGTAAACAATGAAACAAAGCAGAAAAACACGTATCTTCTACCTGAATGGGTAGGAAAGAACTGATCATTGGGATCTGTCTATTCTTGTGTTGGCCATTGAACAGCAAAAGTTATGGTAAAAACATTAAGTACCAGATATAGTTAGAGAGGGAAATAAACACACAAATTATAAGTCAGGGCTGAGGAGTGAACCTATTTTTATGTGTATTTATGTCCCATCTACATTCATTATCAAAATGTTAGGCACATAATAGATTTGCAACAAAATTTATATTAATTTACTCATTGACCGCAATCATACTATTTATGAGCCCTACCTAAGTGGTTTTCATCAGTACCATCCTAGGGTAATAAGAAAGATGTTAAAACACAATCTATTAAATTCTCTTCTTGCATTCCTTTCTTTGTGTATATTTATGAGTATGTATGTTTTTTAAAAAGCAAAATACAAATAGCAAAATGATATTTATCCAAAAATTGTGGAAGGAGAAGAAATTGAAGAATATTTTTCCTGTTTTGACAATTGCAAGACAAATAACGTGAGAAAACAATTTTGCATTAATGAACATTCAGTAAATCCTTGTATTTTCATTTTATACCAGAATTATATGAGATTGAAATTTTCATGCTTCCCTCCTTTTTTATTTGAGTGGAGAGAATTTTCAAGGAAAAGTCTTTTTTTTAATATAAATTTATTTATTTGCAGTTTTCAACATTCACTTCCAGAAGATCCTGAATTCCAAATTTCTCCCCATTTCTCTCCTCCCCTAAACCCAGCACAGCATGCATTTTGATTACCCCTTCCTCCAATCTGTCCTCCCCTCTGTTATCCCCCACCCCCTTTTCTTATCCCCTTCCCTTCTATTTTCCTGTAGAGCAAGATGGATTTCTATGCTCCATTGCCTGTGTATCTTATTTCCCAGTTACATGTAAAAACAATTTTCAACATTCATTTTTAAAGCCTTGAGTTCCACATTCTCTCTCTTCCTTCCTCCCCATTCACCCTGATTGAGAAAGGAGAAATTTGATATAGGTTATATTATGTAAAACACTTCCGAAACAATCATGTTGTGAAAGACTAATTATATTACCTTCTATCCTCTATTGCCTTCCATTTATTCTTTTCTCTCCTTTGACCTGTCCCACCACAAAAGTATTTGCTTCTGATTGCCCTTTCCCCCAATAAGCCATCCCTTCTATTATCTCCCCTCTCTTATTTGCTCCCCACCCTGTTTTCCTGTAGGGTAAGATAGATTTCCATTCCCAAATGGATGAGTATGTTTTCGCTTTCTTAAGCCAAGTCTAATGAGGGCAAGGCTCCCTTATTCCCTCTCACCTCCTCCATCTTCACATCCATTATAAAAGGTCTTTCTTGTGTCTTTTATATAAGATGAT
Source organism: Trichosurus vulpecula (assembly GCF_011100635.1). NCBI lineage: Eukaryota > Metazoa > Chordata > Mammalia > Diprotodontia > Phalangeridae > Trichosurus > Trichosurus vulpecula. The sequence goes on along the minus strand of NC_050574.1, from coordinate 402,713,677 downwards.
TTACTACATTCTACCTCTCCCTTTCACTTTTTTCCAGTACATTCCTCTCAACAGTTAATTTTATTTCTTAGGCACCATCCCTTCATATTCAGCTCACCTTGTGCCCTCTGTCTACATATATGCACATACACATATGTACACACATATATACATATATACATGTACATACATAGATGCACATACACACATGAATATGCATATGTATACACACATATGTGTGTATATGTTTATATATGTATATATTTTTATTTATATATATATATACATGCACACATTCCCTCTAACTACTCTAACTACCATAACGCTGAGAAAGGTCTATTGAGTTACAAATATCATCTTCTCATGTAGGAATGTAAACAGTCCAACTTTAATAAGTCCCTTATGTCTTCTCTTTCCTGTTTACCTTTTTGTGTTTCTCTTGATTTTTATATTTAAAAGTTAAATTTTCTATTCAGCTCTGGCCTTTTCAACAAGAATAATTGGAAGTCCTCTATTTCATTGAAATTCCATCCCCCTCCCCAAATATTATACTCGGTTTTGCTAATTAGATGATTCTTGGTTTTAATCCTATCTCCTTTGACCTCTGGAATATCATATTCCAAGCCCTTCTATCCCTAAATGTAGAAGCTGCTAGATCTTGTGTTATCCTGATTGTGTTTCCACAGTACTCAAATTGTTTCTTTCTGGCTCCTTGTAATATTTTCTCCTTGACCTGGGAAGTCTGGAATTTGGCTACAATATTCCTAGGAGTTTTCTTTTTGGGATCATTTTTCAAGAGGCAATCGGTGGATTCTTTCAATTTCATTTTTACCCTCTGGTTCTAGAGCATCAGAGCAATTTTCCTTGATAATTTCTTGAAAGATGATTTTTAGGCTCTTTTTTTGATCATGGTTTTTAGATGGACCAATAATTTTTAATTATCTCTCCTGCATCTATTTTCCAGGTCAGTCATTTTTCCAATGAGATATTTCACATTGCCTTTTATTTTTTCATCCTTTTGGTTTTGTTTTATAATTTATAATTTTCTTTTATAAATTCTTGATTTGTTTTATAATTTCTTGATTTCTCATAAAGTCATTAGCTTCCATTTGATCCTTTCTAATTTTTAAGGAATTATTGTCATCAATGAGCTTTTGGACCTCCTTTTCCATTTGGGCAATTCTGCTTTTCAAGTATTCTTCTCCTTATTGCCTTTTTGGACCTCTTTTGCCATTTGCCATTTTGCTATTTTAAAGGTGTTATTTTCTTCAGCTTTTTTGGGGGTCTCCTTTAGCAACCTGTTGATTCATTTTTCACTATTTTCTTGCATCCCTCTCATTCCTCCTCCCAATTTTTCCTCCACTTCTCTTTCTTGGTTTTCAAAATCCTTTTTGAGCTCTTCCATGGCCTAAGACCATTTCATATTTTTCTTGGAGGATTTGTGGTTAGGAGCCTTGACCTTGTTGTCTTCCTCTGGCTGCATGTCTTGATATTCCTTGTCAGTAAGTGTGTAAGAAAACATCTTTTCACCAAGAAAGTAACCTTCTTTAGTTATATTCTTTTTCCTGTTTGCTCATTTTCCCAGCCAAATATTTGACTTTTGAGCTCTTTGTTAAGTAGAGGGTGTGCTCCCTCAATTTTCAGGGGTTTTGTGTAGCAGTTTTCATTTATATCTCTAGGGACCTATAAATTCTCAGTTCCTCCAAAGTGTTATGATCAAAAGAGAGGGGTTTATTCCTCTCCTGTCCTGTGCTCTGGTCCATGAGCAACTACAAGCACTCTTTTCTGCAAGGGAGGTTCACTTTCCGCAACTGCCACCAGCTCTGCCACACCAGTTCTTCTTCTACCCCGGGACCACCACTCAGGACTGTGTCCCAGACCAGCTTCTAAGTTCTCCCACTCTCTGTAGGCCAAGAGCTCCAGAAGAAGCAGTCACTGTTGCTGCCCTGGAGCTGGGGCTCAGACTGTGGCGTAACCATGATCCTCTCTCACCCAGGTGAAAGAGCTTTTCCACTAACCTTTGAGGCTGTCTTTACCATTTATGGGCTGAGAAGTCTGGAAACCATCACAACTGTTAGTGAATCAGTGCCCTGAGGCCTGCTCCAATACAGTCTGTGTCAGCGTGGCCCAAGTTGGGCTGCACTCCGCATAGCATGGTGAGATAGACCCTTCCTGCTGGCCTTCCAGATTATCTTAGTCTGGAAATTTGCTTCACTCTGTCATTTTTGTGGCTTCTGCTGCTCTAGAGTTTGTTTATTTTCATTTTTTACAGGTATTTAGAGGGGTTTGGGTGGAGAGCTCAGTCAGGTCACTGCCTCTATTCTGCCATCTTGGTTCCACCTCCTCAAAGCAAAGTTTACCAAGATTCCAGAAGAAATGAGCTTTTAGTTGGATTTATGTATTGAGATCATCTTCTTTAAAGGAAATTACAGTAAAGAGACTAGGAATTATGTTCGAAAGTTGTGAGAGAGACATGTCAGGACCAAGTCCCTTGATTATTCACACTAGATAATTGTGACTTCTGGAATCAGTGTGGTGCTCTGGGAAGCCAGGTTTCTGAATTTAAGAATTGGGTTCCCTGATTCCTACTAGCATACAGTAATATAGCCTATTTCTGAACTAATACAACATTATGTATTTTGTGGCATTTTACTTTCACTTTGCTTCTATTATTGTTAACCATTTATGCATCCTACTTCTCCTACAAATTTTTAAGCTCCTTGAAGTCTGGTACTTTTTTTTAATCAATGGAGACAAAATGTGATTAAAAAAAAACAAAAAAAAACTGTGGACTTTTGACTTAAAACATCTGAATATGAAATCTTCACTTTAGTATTTGCTAACTAGAGTGACTTTGGAAGAATCACATAATATTTGTGAAACATGTACAGTATAATTCACAAAATTCCAAGATGAACATGTTAAATAATGTATAGGAAATGTAAGAATTGATCTCATTTTATGTTTTAAGTGATTTTCATTACCTCTAATATCATGTGACATTAATCTCTTACATTTAATAGGTTCTCAGTAAATCTTTGTTGAGTAAGTGAATAGTTCATGGGGTATAAATGTAAAAGGAATACTTTTATGAAAAGAAGACAATTAAATAGAAACTTCTAAGCAAAAAGAAGAATAAAAAATTAAATGGTTCTTTTAGGTCACTTTAATATTGTTAAAACATATGCAGCTCTACACATTAATTTTTTTTTGGTATTGGCACACCCCATATGCTAATGAAATTACCTCTGGGTTTTTTCAGGTTTGGGGGGATATAATAACTTTGCTAATTTCTATGCAATTTTCCCTCTCTACACCTAATAAATCATGCATTCCTTGCTGCAAATGGCTTGAAGAACAGGTATTAAGAAAGTTATGAGAATCTGAAAACAGATTTATTAGGAGCACTAGGAACACCTTAACTATAATGATCATTTCTGCATTCATATAGCAGAGCTACAGGCATTGCTTACCCTATAATAAAGCTGTAAGTATATCTTGCCTGGGAAGAACCTTCAAAGTTCTGGCATCACTCAGTTTTCTAAAGCATATTCTTTTCACATCAGAGATCTTATAAATATATGTATAAAAATGCAGATAGAAAATACCCTTAAGCTATTTAATGGCATTCCTCTATAGTTCTGCCACGAGACAACTTTTTTAGAGCTCATTAAAGTCCAGGTAAGGTTAATGAAATGGGTTATATGATACAAAAAAAATGGTTTCAATATCAGCAAAGGTTGCAATTGCAGTAAAGGGAAATTCAACTCTCTTTCCAGAGAAACCTTGTCAAGAATGGTTAAAAGGCAACACACACACACACACACACACACACACACACTATACAGACATATATATATGTATATATATATATATATATATATGTATATGTATTTATATGTCAGGCACTGCACTATGATTTTTACAATTATGTTATTTGATCTTTGCAACAACAACCCTGGGAGTGAGGTACAATTATTTTTCCCATTTTATAAATGAGGAAACTGAGGCAAAGAGAGGTTAAATGACTTGCTAATAAGTATCTGAGCCCATATTTAAATTAAGATATTTTTGAGTCCAGGCCCAGAGCTCTATCCAATGTACTGTGTAGAATAGATAAATATAGATACATGCATATGTGTATGTCTGCATATATATACAGGTAGATATAAGTATATATTTGCATTACATTTACATATAAATGCATATACACATATACATGTGTGTATATGAACAGATATTTTATAATATTAAATATTTAGAGATAATTTGGCAACGGTACTTCTAGATTTCATTAATAAAAGTAGTCAAGGTCTTTTTCTTTATGGTCTTTAGAATTTATTGTTATTCAGATTTAGACAAGCACAAAATACTATGAACATTTCTGTACATAAAGAATAAAAAAGAGGACTGCTTGTAAATGAATAGACTAATCCCACTATTTATACTTTCTTTGATTTTTAGAAAATATATACTATACAGCAGTTACATCTAAAACTATGTCACTGATCTGTGTTGTCTTCTGAATCTTCTGAACTTTTCTGTATTTATATGTGTGTGTGTATGTATGTGTGTATTTTTTTCTTTCATTGATGCTCTTTAGTTTCTTCTATTTTTTGAGCATTGCTATCACTAGCTGTTCTCTCCCCTACAAACCTCCCCACCCAACCCTATCTCTCTCTCCACAAAAACAAAACAAAGCAAAACAAACAAACAAAAAACCAAGAACACCTCACTTGCTGTTATTTATCATAGAGAATCAATATAAATTCACATTTTCTGTATTTAAAAATGTATAACTCATTCTTCACCTCTTGCATTGATCAGAATTTCTAAGGGTTAAAAAAAGTTGTTTCTCTTTAGATTGTTGTAGTAACTACATATATTGTTCTTGTTCTCCTGGTTGTACCCACTTATTTCTGTATCATCTCAGTCAAAATTTACAGGTTTCTTTAAACCGGCCCTATTGTCATTTGTTTGACCATGAAAATAGTACACTATATTTAAGCACTATAATTGTTTTCAGTAATTCTCAAATTGATTGATAAACCTCCAGTTTCTATTTTTTTTGTTCCAAAATTTTATGCTATAAATATCTTTGCACATTTTGGGCCCTTCTTTCTTTCTTCTGTATGAAACAGAATGCTTCATAGTCAAAGAATATTCATAATTATGTGGCTTTTTGGATATTGTTCCATATTCCTTCTCAGAATAGTTGGACCTAGTTCTTCTAGTAATGCATTATAGTGTTCCCTTTCACATAGTCATCAACAATTGCTACTTTTCTTTCTTTTTCTGTGGTCATCTTTGATGATATATTGTGAAGTGGAATCTCAGAACTGCTTTAACATCTCTTATTATTAGCAATTCTTATTTGTGTACATGTGTGTATGCAAGCTCTCGTGTATATGTGTGTGTGTGTGTGTGTGTGTGTGTGCAGTGTATAGTTGTTAATAATTTGAATTTCTTGCCATGAGAAATCTCTGTTCTTATCCTTTGACCACTGATCTATTTGGGGAATGATTTTATTCTTACATATTTGAATCAATTCTGTACAAATCTTTGATATTAGCATTCATCAAAGAAACTTGCTCTCAAAATTGTTTTCCATTTCTGGGAGCCAAAATGGCAGAGTAAGCAGTAAGTTGCCATTACTCTCCCTTTTTAACCTCTTAAAAGTCATAAATTAGAACCCCAAGAAAAATCCTGGAAGAGCAGAGGCAGCAGAAAAATGAGGTGGAGCAGTTTCTTATCCCAGGGAATTTGGAGGATCAAGAAGAAATGTCCTTTTCACTACTGTAAAAGGGGAGCACGTTCCAAGACAGGTAGTGTCCCAGCAAGCTAATGGTAAGCACCAGTTCAGCAAACCACTGGTAGATGCTGAGAGCCAGGGAGCTCACGTAGGCAAATGCCAACACCAGGAACCCCAATGTGCCTTAGCATAGCTAAGGGAATCAGCAGACTCCAGTTCAGAGAACCACCACATGCTCCAACTCAGCCCAGGTCAAGTAGGTGTCCACTAGCAGAGGACGTCCATGTGATTCAAAAGCTTCAGGTGGGTAACTGTCCTCCAGTGGCTAGATGTCCTTGTGTTCTGCTGCAGCCCCAGTCAGGCAGGCATCTTCCAGCAGCCAGACATACCCCTGCTTCAATGTGGCTCCAGGAGCATGCCTGATCCAGGAGCCAAACTTCCCTGTGTTTCAGCACAGCCCCAGGGAAACACAGAAATCCACACCTGGCCTCAGCACATGCTAGATATTACCACTAGGACCCCAGCTCAGCACAAAGTAAGCTGCCAGACACCTAGAACCCCTAGCTGCCTGCACCTGAAGCCCCAGCACATAAAGTCCAGGCCCCTGGCCCACAGCACATGAAGTTTAGAACAGTGCCCCCTGTGCTCCAGCAGGAGAGTTCAACTTCAAAATCCAGGAAATAGGAGAATATTGTGAGCAAGAAGCAAAAGAACACTGACCACAGAGAATTATTATAGTGACAGGGAAGATCAAAACACAAACTCAGAAGAGGATGCCATTGTCAATATGCCTACAAAGGCTTCAGCCTCAAAGGGAAATATGAATTGTTTCAAAGCTCAAAAAGCCTTCTTGGAAGAGGTCAATAAGGATTTTAATAAGTGAAATAAGAAAAATAGAAAAAAAATTGGACAAAGAAATGAGAAGTATGTAAGAGAGAGTCAACAGCTTGGAAAAGCAAGGACAAAATTGACTCAAGAAAACAATTCCTTAAGAAGTAGATTTGGCAAAATGGAAAAGGAGATACAAAAATCCACTGAAAAGAAGAAATCATTAAAAGTAGAACTGGCTAAATGGAAAAGGCAGTACAAAAGCTAACTGAAGAAAACAATTCCTTAAAATTAAAATAGGGCAGGCGGAAGCTACTGACTCAATGAGACATCAAGAATCAGTGAAACAAAATCAGAAGAATGAAAAAAATAGAAGAAAATGTAAAATGGGGGGCAGCTAGGTGGCACAGTGAGTAGATCACTGGCCCTGGAGTCAGGAGTACCTGAGTTCAAATCCAGACTCAGACACTTGACACATTTACTAGCTGTGTGACCTTGGGCAAGTCACTTAACCCAATTGCCCTCCCTTCCCCCTTGTGAAAAAAATGTAAAATAGGTCATGGGAAAAAAAAAAAAAACAATTGACCTGAAAAATAGATGCAGGAGAGAAAATGTAAGAATTATTGGGCTACCTGAGAGCTCTGATAAAAAAATAACCTAGACAGCATCCTTCAAGGAATTATCAAGGAAAACTTCCCTGATTTTTAGAAGTAGAGCCTAAAAGAGTCATTGAGAAAATTCACCAACCAGGTCCTGAAAGAGATCCCACAATGAAAATGCCAAAGAACATTTCAGCCAAATTCCTGAATTATCAGATAAAAATCTATCTCACCACATGGGAAGCAGGAGGGGAAAGGGAAAAGGGGAAAGAAAAAGAGGGAGTGGATAGAAGGAAAGGTTGAAGGGAGTGAAGAAGTAGCAAGGAAAAGGAGAAAGAAAAGGGAGGGAGATTGATAGAAAGGAGGGCATATTGATTGAGACAGTGGTCAGAAGCAAAACATTTGTGAGAAGGGAAAAGGAGAAAGGAGAGAGAAAAGCATAAATCAGGGAGGGGGAATAGGATGGAGAGAAAGACACATTTAGTAATCATAACTGTGAATGTGAATGGGATGAACTCTCCCATGAAACAGAAGTGGAGAGTAAAGTGTATTAAAAGCCACAATCCTACAATATGTTGTATATAAGAAACATTTTAAAAGCAAAGAGAGACGCACAGAGTAAAGGCAAAAGGCTAGAGTAAAAATATATTATGCTTCTGCTGAAGGTAAAAAAGAAACAGTGGTAGCAATTCTGATCTCAAGCAGAGCAAAAGCAAAAATAGATCTAATCAAAAAAAGACAAGAAAGGAAAGTACACCCTACTCAAAGGTACCATAAAGAATGAAGTAATATCAGTACTATACATATATACACCAAAAAGTATGGCATCCATATTCCTAGAGGAGAAGTTAAGTGAATTACAGGAAAAAATAGAAAGCAAAACTATAATGGAGGGACCTCAACCACTACCTCTCAGAACTAGATAAATCTAACCACAAAATAAAGGAAGAAGTTTAGGAAGTGAATAGAATTTTAGAAAAGTTAGATGTGGTTGAGCTCTGGAGAAAAGTGAATGGAGATAGAAAAGAATATACTTTTTTTCTCAGTAGTACATGGCACCTACACAAAAAAAAACTGACCATGTACTGGTGAATAAAACCTCACAATCCAATACAGAAAGGTAGAAATATTAACTACATCCTTCTTCAGATCACTGTGCAATAAAATCACATGTAATAAAGGCCATGGAAAGATAAACTAAAGATTAATTGGAAACTAAATAATTGAAAAAATAAATGGATCACATTCAGACAAAGAATTACAGAGTGTGAATGTAGAACAAAGCATAATATTTGCTCTCCTTTGTTGTTGTTTTGTCATTGGTTATAACTCTTTGCAACATGGCTAATGGGAAAATATGTTTAATGAGAATGTATATGTAGAGACTATACCAAATTGCATGATGTCTTGGGGACAGGGGAAGGGGAGGGACGGGGAGAAAATTTGTAACTCAAAAAGTTGTGGAACTGCATGTTGTAAACTCAAAACAAACTAATTAATTTAAAAAAAAGAATGAATGGGTCAAACAACAAATCACAGAAACAATAAATAACTTCATCAAACAGAATGACAATAATGAGACAATATACTAAAACTTATGAGATACAGCCAAAGCAGTTCTTAGGGGAAATTTTATATCTCTAAATGCTTACATGAATAACACAGAGAAAGAGGAGATCAATGATTTGGGCAAGAAACTAAAAAGCCAGGGAAGAAAGAAATAAAAAATTTATAATGAAATATCAAATTAGAAATTCTGAAAATCAAAGGAGATACTATTAAAATTGAAATTAAGAAAACTATCCAACTAATAAATGAAACAAAGAGCTGGTTTCCCATGCAATAGATAAACTTTTGATTAATCTGATTTTAAAAAAAAGAAAGAAAAACATCAATTTACTATTCTCAGAAATCAAAAGGGTGAATTCACTACCAATGAAGAAGAAATTAAAACAATAATTAGGAGTTATTTTGCCCAACTGTACACCAACAAATCTGTCAATCTTAGTGAAATGAATGAATACTTGTAAAAATATAAATTACCCAGATTAATAGAAGAGGAAATAAAATACTTAAACAACCCCATGTTAGAAAAAGAAATTTAACAAGCCATTAATATACTACCTAAGAAAAAATCTCCAGGCCCAGATGGATTCAAAAGTGAATTCTACCAAACCTTTAAAGAGCAATTAATTCCAATATTATATAAACTATTTGTAAAAATAGGTGGAGTCCTACCAATTATTTTTATGACACAAATGTGGCACTGATACCTAAATCAGGAAGAGCCAAAACACAGAAATAAAATTATAGGTCAATTTCCCTAATGAATATAAGTGCAAAAAAATTAAATAAAATATTAACACAAAGATTATAGCACCTTATCACAAGAATAATTTGCTATGGGTTGTATTTATACCAGTAATGCAGGACTGGTGCAATATTAGGAAAATTATCCACATAATTGACCACATCAATAACAAAATTAAAATAAATCATATGATTATCTCAATAGATATAATTTTTGACAAAATACAGCACCAATTCCCAAAAATAATAATAATAACAGTAATAGTAATAACCACTGGAGAGTAGAAGAATGAATGGCATTTTCCTTAAAATAAGTAACATCTATCTAAAACCTTCATCAAGCATTATATGTAATAAGTATAAGCTAGAAGTATATCCAGTAAGATCAGGGATGAAACAAGGATGCACATTATCACCACTGTTATTCAGTATTGTACAAAAAATGTTAGTTATAGCAATGAGAAACAGAAATTGAAGGAATTAGAATAAGCAAAGAAGAAATGAAGCTATCACTCTTTGCAGATGATATGATGATATACTTAGAGTATCAGTTAAAAAACTACTTGAAATAATTAACAACTTTAGCAAAAATGCAGGATATAAAATAAACCCACATAAATCATTGACATTGCTTTATATTACAAACATAGCCCAACAGGAAGAGATAAAAAGGAGAAATTCCATTTAAAGTTACTATAAACAACACAAAATATTTGGAAACCTACTTGCTAAGGAACTATATGAAATATAGGAACAAAATTACAAAACACTTTTCACTTGGAAAAATATCAATTGCTCATGGGTAGGCTGAGCTAACATAATAAAAATTACAATTCTACCTAACTTGATTTAGTTATTCAATGTCATAGCAATCATTCTACTAAAAATTGTTTTATAGAGGTAGAAAAAAATTAATAAAATTCATCAAGAAGAACAAAGAGCTCAAGAAAATCAAAGGAATTAATGAACATAAATGCAAGTTAAGGTGGCCAACTGGATCTTAAGCTTTATTTTAAACAGCAATCATCAAAACCACTTGGCACTGACTATGAAACAGAGTAGTGGATCATGGGATAGGTTAGGTACACAAGACACAGTAGTCAATGATTACAGTAATCTCCATTTTGATAAACCAAAAGACTCCAGCTTTGGGATAATAAGTCATTATTTAAGAAAAACTGCTGGGAAAACTGGAAAATAGTATGTCAGAAACTAGGCATAGACCAACATCTTATATCACATACCAAGATAAGGTCAAAATGGATGTGTGATTTAGACATAAAGAGTGAGACTACAAACAAATTAGGAGAGCAAGGAATAGTTTACCTGTCAAATCTATAGAGAATGGAAGAATTTATGACCAAAGAAGGGATATAGAACACCATAAAATGCAAAGTGAATAATTTTGATTACATTAAATTAAAAAGCTTTTGAACAAAGCCAATGCAACCAAGATTAGAAGGAAAGCAGAAAGTTTCAATTTTTTTGTAGCCAATGTATCTGATAAAGGTCTAATTTCTAAAATATATAAAAAAACTACATCAAATTTTAAGAATACAAGTCATTCCCCAATTGACAAATGGTCAAAGGATATGAACAGGCAGTTTTCAGAAAAAGAAATTAAATCTATTCATAGTCATATGAAAAAAAATTGCTCTAAGTCACTATTGATTAGCAAAATGCAAATTTAAATTAATTCAAACCTATTGGATTGGCTAGAAGGAGAAAAAAGGAAAATGATAAACTTTGGAGAAAATGTGGGAAAATTAGAACACTAATGCATTATTGATGGAGTTATGACCTGATCCAACCATTCTGAAGAACAATTTAGAAATATGCCCAAAGGGCTATAAAACTCTGAATACCTTTGATTCAACAATACCACATCTAGGTCTGTATCCCAAAGAGATCATAAAAATGAGATAAAGACTAACATATACAAAAATATTTATAGCCATTTTTTTTTGTGGTGGCAAGGAATTGAGGGGATGCCTATCAATTGGGGAATGGCTAAACAAGTTGTATTATATGGATATAAGAGAATACTATTATTCTATAATAAATGAAGAGCAGGTGGACTTCAGAAAAATCTGGAAAGACTTACATGAACTGATGCTGAGTGAAGTGAGCAGAACTAGCAGAACATTGTACACAGTAAGAGCAACATTGTGCAATGACCAACTTTGATAAATTAACTCTTCTCAGCAAAACAAGTATGTAAGACAATTCCAACAGACTCATCATGGAAAATGCTATCCACCTCCAAAGAAAGAACCACGGATTCTGAATGTTTATTGAACCATACCATGCTCTCTCTCCTCTCTCTCCTCTTTCCTGTGTCCTCTCTTTTTGTTCTACTTCTTCTTTACAACATGACTAATGAGGAAAAAAGCATTTTCCCCAGTTAATCAAATCTTATGTATTAAAATTGTACATTTACCTCCTTGCATCCTCTCCGTTTCCTGTTTAATGAAAAATCTTCCCATTATGCATAGTTGTTCCTTGTTTAATGATCTAGGTCAGATATGTAATTTGGAGCTTATCTTGGTATATGATCTATTTGTATAAACTTCATTTCTACAAGGACATTTCAGTTTTCTTAATAGTTTTCATCAAATAGTGAGTACTTATTTTATCATGCATGAGGTATTTGGGTTCCTCAAAAACCATACTAACATGTTTATTTGCATTGACATCTGCATTTGTTCAACTGGACAACTTTTCTACTGTTTAATGAGGATCGCATTATTCTGTTTGATCATAAAAATTTGGCATCATACTCTTTGATTCACTGCTGCTTTTCTCCCATTCTTTCATTATTTTCCTTGATATTCTTGATTTTTCCTTTGTTCCAATGAATTTTGTTATTTTCTCTAGATCTCCAAAGAAATTGATCCATAGTATAATTTGTATGGCAGTTACTAACAAAACTCATCTAGATAATAAAGTAGTATTGTTATTTTTATTATTTTGGCATGGCCCAACTATGAGGAATTAGTAGCTCTCTAGTTTTATCTTTTTTTTGAAAATTGTTTCATGATTGTATTTATATAATTCTTCCATATGTTTTGTTAGATGGACTCCCAAATATAGCAAATGCCCCAAGGTTACTATAAATGGAATTTCTCTGTTTCTCAGTATCCACAAACACATACATCATAAAGATTTTTGTTTCTTTATATGCACATATGCAAATACTTGTGTGGCATATGGTGAGAATGATTTAATCCTTTTTAAAAAATTCTTGAGGCTAGGACTCAACAATTATTTTTCTCATTGTCTTGCTATAGAGGGAAGATAACCCTAGTTAAAATAAATTTCTAAGAGGCTCATATTTACTAGACTGGAAAGAAACAATTTGAGAGTAGCTTTACTATCTCAGACTTACTCATAGGAAAAGTGCTACATCCAATCAATAATTTATTTAGCCGTTACCACACCCTCCCTCTCTCCAAGAGACAAAGAACAAGCCATAGAACAAGGGTGAATTCAGCATATATTTAACATCTGGAAGTTGATCTTTATATTATTAATCAACAATAATTGAAGGAACATTAGTAATTGCAATAATAACATCATTAATAGTAATAGTAATCCTTACAAAAATGCAAGAAGAGGAAGAAGAAGAAGAAGAAGCAGAAGCCAAAGAAGAAGAAGAAGAAGAAGAATCTGTCCAAAGAGCTTAACTAATTCTAATTAGTTTTGTCCTTCACTCTCATGGAATTGTAGTACTCTAAAATAGGTGCTACTCTTTCAAGTTTAAATCCAAAAATTACAAACTAAGCTAAAAGAGTGTCAAAAAACTTTCCAGTTGAGATCTAGGTAATCATATTCTAAGTGGTGATAGAAACTATTGTAGTATAGCAGAAAACGTGTTGCTCTATGAGTTATTCAGGAGAAATTAGTGTAATCCTGGTCATTCCACTTGTTGGTTGTGTGATGTTGGCCAAGTAAGTACATTTCTTTTTTTAAAAAACTTTTTAAATGAATTTATTACAACACTCAGCTCCACACATTTTTGGGCTTCAAATTATATCCCCTCCTCCTCCTTCCTTCCCCCCAAGACAGCATGTAGTCCAATGTAGGTTCTACATGTAGCTCCACATTGAAAATATTTACATAATAGTCCAGTTGTAAAGAATAATTATAACCAATGGAATGAATCATGATAAAGGAGAAATGAAACCAAAAAGAGAGGGAAAAAAGAGAGCAAAAAGTTTGCCTCAATCTGCATTCAGACTCAATAATTCTTTTTCTCGATGAGTCTTTTGGTGCTGTCATTGAACCTTGCATTGATGAGAGGAGTCAAGTCTACCAAAGTTAGTCCTCACAGACACCATTTATCTGTAATGGTGTGTAATGATCTCCGCGTTCTGCTTCCCAAACTCAGTATCAGTTCATATACGTCATCCCAGATTATAATGAAGTTGGTCTGCTCCTAAATTCTTATAGCACGATAGTATACCATTACATTTATAAAACACAATTTGTTTAGCCCTTCCTCAAAGGATGGGCATCTCCTTGATTTCCAGGTCTTTGCCATTATAAAAAGAGCTACAATAAATACTTTTGTACGTTTCCCACTTGTATGATCTCTTTTGGATAAAGCCCTAGAAGTGGTATTTCTGGGTCAAAGGGTAGGCACATTTTTATAGCCCTTTGGGTATAGTTCCCAATTGCTCTCCAGAATGACTGGATCAGTTCACAACTCCACCAACAATGTAACAATGTTCCAATTTTCCCACATCTTCTCCAGCATTTCTCATTTTCCTGTTTTGTCACGTTAGTCAACCTGATAGATGAGATTTGGTACCTAAGTGTTGTTTTGATTTGCATTTCTCTAATCAATAGTGATCTAGAACATTTTTTCATATAACTACAGATACCTTTAATGTCTTCCTCTGAAAACTGCCTGTTCATATCCTTTGATCATTTCTCAATTGGGGAATGACTTGTATTCCTATAGATTTGTCACTTCCCTGTATGTTTTAGATATGAGGCCTTTATCAGAGACACTGGTTGTACATATTTTTTTCCCAATTTTCTGCTTCCCTCCTTATTCTGGTTGCATTGGCTTTGTTCATGAAAATGCTTTTCAATTTAACATAATGAAAATTATCCATTTTGCATTTTGTAGTGCTCTCTATCTCTTGTTGTGTCATGAATTCTTCCCTTTCCCATAAATCTGACAGCTAAACTATTCCTTGCTCTCCTAAATGGTTTATAATATCGGTCTTTATTCCAAAATCATGAACCCATTTTGACTTTATTTTGTAATAGAGTGTAAAATATTGTTCTGTGCCCAATTTCTGCCATATCAGTTTCCAATTTTTCCAGCACTTTTTGTGAAATAGTGAACTCAACCCAGAAGCTGGGTTCTTTGGGTTTATCACAGAGTAGATTGCTATCGTCATTGACCATTGTGTCTTGGTTACATAACCTATTCCAGTGATCCACCACTATGTTTCTTAGCCAATACCAAGTAGTTTTAATGACTGCTGCTTCATAGTACATTTTGTTGTCTGGTATGGCTAGGCCACATTCCCTATCATTTCCTTTTGTTAATTTTCTTGATATTCTGGACCTCTTTTTCTTCCAGATGAATTTTGTTGTTATTTTATTAAACTCTGTAAAACAATTTTTTGGTAGTTTCATTGGTATGGCAATGTATAAGTAAGTTAATTTAGGTAAAATTGTCATTTTTTAAATATTAGCTCAGTCTAACCATGAGCAATTGATGTTTTCTTTTCCATTAGTGTAGATCTGGTTTTATTTGTGTGAAAAATGTTGTGTAATTGTGTTCCTATAGGCCTTGGATTTGTTTTTGGAGGTAGACTCCCAAATATTTTATAGTGTCAACAGTTGCTTTAAATGGAATTTTTCTTTCTATCTCTTGCTGTTGACCTTTGTTAGTAATACACAGGAATGCCAAGGATTTATGTGGGTTAATTTTATATCCTGAACTTTGCTAAAGTTTTTTTTAATTATTTCAAGTAGTTTTTTACTTGATTCTCTAGGATTCTCTAAGTAAGTAATCATATCATCTGCAAAGAGTGGTAACTTAGTTTCTCCTTTGCCTATTCTAATTCCATCAATTTATTTTTCTTCTCTTATTGCTAAGCTAACACTTCTAGTACCATATTGAATTATAAAGGTGGTAATGGACATCCTTTTTCCACCCCTGATATTATTGGGAATGCATCTAGCTTATTCCCATTACATATAATGCTTGCTGATGGTTTTAGGTAGCTATTTATAATTTTAAGGAAGACTCCATTTATTCCTATGCCTTCTAGTGTTATTAGTAGGAATGTGTGTTGTATTTTGTCAACAACGTTTTCCTACATCTATTGAGATAATGATATGTTTTTTCCTAGTTTTGTTGTTGATATGATCAATTATGTGGATACTTGACCTAATATTGAGCCAGCCTTGCATTCCTGGAATAAATCCTGCCTGGTTGTAGTGTATTATTCTCATGATAACTTGCTGCAACCTTTTTGCTAATATTTTATTTTAAGTTTCCACATCAATTTTCATTAGGGAAATTTGTCTGTAGTTTTTTTCCTGTGCCTTGACTCTTCCTACTTTAGGTATTAGTACCATATTTGTGTCATAAAAAGAATTTGGTAGGACTACTTCACCTATTTTCCCAAATAGTCTATAAGGTATGGGATATAATTGGTTTTTTTAAAGGTTTGATAGAATTCACATGTAAAACCATTTGGCCCTGGAGATCTTTTCCTAGGGAGTTCATTGATGGCTTGCTCAATTTCTTTCTTCTGAGATGGGGATATTTAGGTATTTTATTTCCTCTTCTGTTAAGCTGGGAAATTTAAATTTTTGTAAATATTTGTCCATTCCTCTCAGGTTGTCACATTTATGGGCATACAATTGGGCAAAATAATTCCTAATTGTTGTTTTAATTTCATCTTCATTGGAAGTGAATTCACCCTTTTCATTTTTGATACTGGTAATTTGGTTTTCTTCTTTCTTTTTTTTAATCAAATTGACCAAAGGTTTATCAATTTTATTGACTTTTTTTCAAAAAATCTGTGTTTAGTTTTATTTATTAGTTCAATAAGTTCCTTAGTTTCAATTTTATTAATCTCTCCTTTGGTATTCAGTATTTCTAATTTGGTATTTAATTGAGGAATTGCAATTGGTTCTTTTCTTAGCTTTTTCAGTTTCATGCCCAACTCATTGATCTCCTTTTCCTCTATTTTATTCATGTGAGTATTTAGTGATACAAAAATTCCCTTAAGAACTGCTTTTGTGGCATCTCTTAAGTTTTGTTATGTTGTCTCATTATTGCCATTCTCTTGAATAAAGTTATTAATTGGTTTTATGATTTGTTCTTTGACCCATCCATTCTTTAAGATTAGATTATTTAGTTTCCAATTGATTTTTAGTGTAATTTTCTGTGGTCCTTTATTCCATATAATTTTTATTGCATCATGATTGGAAAAGGATGCGTTGACTATTTCTGCCTTTCTGCACTGGATTGTGAGGTTTTTATGCCCTAGTACATGGTGAATTTTTGAGTAGGTTCCATGTACTGCTGAGAAAAGGGTATATGCCTTTTTATCCCCATTCAGTTTTCTCCACAGGTCTATCATATCTACATTTTCTAAAATTCTATTCAACTCCTTACCATCATTCTTGCTTATTGTGAGGTTAGATTTATTGTGTTCAGAGAGGGGAAAGTTGAGATCCCCCACAAGTGTAGTTTTGCTGTCTATTTCTTCCCATAACTCCCTTAACTTCTCGTCTAAGAATTTGCATGTTGTACCACTTGGAGCATATATGTTAAATAATGATATTGCATCATTGTCAATGGTGCCTTTTAGTAGGATATAGTGTCCTTTCTTATTTCTTTTAATTAGATCTATCTTTGCTTTTGCTTTGTCATAGATTAGGATTGCTACCTCTGCTTTTGTGTTTTTTTTATGTTAGCTGAAGCATAATATATTCTACTCGGGTTTTACCTTTATCCTTTGCATATCCTCCTGTTTCAAATGTGTTTCTTTTAAACAGAGCATTGAAGTATTATGGTTTTCAATACATTCTGCTATCTGCCTCTATTTTCTGGGAGAGTTCATCCAATTCACATTCATAGTTATGATTACAGTCAGTGTATTTTTCTCCATCCTACTCCTCACCCCCATTTATGGTTTTATTTCTCCTTTCTCCCTTCCACTCCTCAAAAGAGTTTTGCTTTTGGCCATTGCCTTCCTCAGTTTTCCCTCCCAATGGACTTCCCTTCCTTATCTTACCCTTTTCCCCTTGCTACTTCTTCACTCCCTTCTAACCTCACCCCATTTTCTTTCTCCTTCTTCCTCTTACAGCCTGTAGAACAAGTTTCATTTCTATAGTTATCAGAGTATGTTATTCTCTCCTTGAACCAAATCCAATAAGAGTAAAGCTGGAATACTTCTCTTCTCCCTCTTTTTTTCCCTCCACTGTAATATAGTTTTATATCTCTTCATGTGATACAATTTACTGCTTTCTACCACCTTCTTCCCTCTTCTCCCAGAACCATCTCTTTACACACTTTAATTATATTTTTGTAATCATATCAGTTACTTTATACTGACACTCTCAGCCTATGCATATCCCTTTCAATTGTCATAATAACTGTACAATTCTCAAGATTGACATATATATGTATATATATATATATATATACACATATAAAACAACATAATCCTATATAAGGATGTAAACAATTTGTCTTTATTGAATAATAATGTTTTTTCCCCATGGTTATCTTTTTATGTGTCTCTTGTGTTTTTTATATGAAGATCAAATTTTCTATTGAGCTCTGGCCTTTTCATCAGGAAGGTCTGGAATTCCCTTATTTCATTGAATGTCCATCTCCTTGACTGGAAAATTATGCTCATTTTTTCTGGGTAGTTGATCCTCCTTTGTAGTCCAAGGTCCTCTGCCTCTAAAAATATCATATTCCAATTCCTCCTGTCTTTTAGTATAGAAGCTGCAAGTTCCTGCATCATCCTGACTGTAGTTCTGAAATATTTGAATTATTTCTTTCTGGCTGCTTACAGTATTTTCTCCTTGACCTGATAATTCTGGAATTTGGTGACAATATTTATTGGAGTTTTCAATTTGGGATCTCTTTCAGGCAGTGTGCTGTGGATTCTTTCAATCACCATTTTACCCTCTGGTCTTAGGGCCTTGGGGCAGCCATCCTTGAGGATTTCCTGAAAACACTGCACAGGTTCTTTTTTCATTATGGCTTTCTGGTAGACCGATAATTTTTAGATTGTCTCTCCTGGATCTATTTTCCAGGTCAGTTGTTTTTTCCATCAGATGTTTCACATTTCTTTCTATTTTTTCCTTCTTTAAATTTTGTTGGACTGATTCTTGATGCCTCATAGGGTCATTAGCTTCTACTTGGCCAAGTCTATTTGTTTTTAACAAATTAGAGAGTGGTGGATCAGTGGAGTAGGTTATGTACACAAGACACAATAGTCAATGATGATAGCAATCTACTCTTTCATAAACCCAAAGAATCCAGCTTCTGTGTTAAGAGTTCACTACTTCACAAAAACTGCTAGGAAAATTGGAAAATAGTATGGCAGAAACTGGGCATAGACCAATATCTTGCACCATATTCCAAAATAAAGACAAAATGGGTTACTGATTTAGGAATAATGGCTAATACTATAAGCAATTTGGGAGAGCAAGGAATAGTTTTGTTCTCAGATTTATGGGAAAGGGAAGAATTTATGACCCAACAAGAGACAGAGAGCACTGCAAAACACAAAATGAGTAAATTGAATTTTAAATTCTTAAATTGAAATTGAAAAGTTTTTATATAAACAAAGCCAATGCAACAAAGATTAGGACAGAAGCAGAAAACTGGGAAAAAAATCTTTACAAACAGTGTCTCTGATAAAGGCCTTGTATCTAAAATATACAGGGAACTGAACCAAATATATAGGAATATAAGTCATTAACCAATTGAGAAATGGTCAAAGGATATGAATATGCAATTTTCAGAGGAAGACATTAAAGATATCTGTAGTCATATGAAAAAATGCTCTAGATCATTATTGATTAGAGAAATGCAAATCAAAAGAACTCTTAGGTACCACATCTCTCCTGTCAGCTTGGCTAACATGACAAAACAGAAAAATGATAAATGCTGGAGAAGATGTGGGAAAATTGGAACATTGTTACATTGTTGGTGGAGTTGTGAACTAATCCAGCCATTCTGGAGAGCAATTTGGAACTATGCCCAAAGGGCTATAAAAATGTTCATACCCTTTGACCCAGCAATTGTCTTAGCTTTCTGTATTGCTTCTTCATGTCTGTTCTTTTCTTGGCTTTCAAAGTGGATCTTTGCTTCTGGTGCCTAAGGGACTGTATCTCAAGCTTCTTGTTTTGGTACCTGGGTTTCTCTGTCTGCTATGGCCTCTAATTTTGTGAGGTGTGTGTGTGGGGTGGTCTGGCTGCTGGAAGTCTCCTCTTTTCCCAGGGCTGCGCTACGTCATGGGTGGTCTCAGCCATTGTCTGCTACTTCCCCTGGCTATGTGAAGGCACCTCTGGGTTCCTGGTACTGACCCTTGCTAGCTTCACCCCCTTGAGGCTCAGGAAGTCCCTCTGTTTGGCTACTGAAGCCCCACTTCTGGCTCCTCTATTTCAGGGTTTCTCCCAAGGGAGTATTATCTAGGTGTGGAAGGGAGGGATGAGACCCATTTTCCCTTCTCATCATGACTTCCAGAATTTCAAGAAAGTGATTTTCAAACCTTTAGACTGTGAACTGCAAGCCTCAGGAGTAGTTGCTCTTGTAGCTGTAGGTGTGCCACTGCTATCCCCCTTCCTGGGCTGGGAGGCCTGGGGATCGCCACCAGCTTCACGCACCCAGCACTCTCCCAGACTGATTTGTTGGCTGTGTTTCACTGTTGCTCCCTTTCTGGTATGGTCTGGTGCAGTTCAACTTGCTAGGTGCTCTCCCAGCCTACAGATTTGTCTTGTCAATTTTGTGGACTCTCCTGGCCTGGAAATTTGCCCCACTCAGTCCACTAGTGGCTTCCAACTCTCTCAAATCTGCTCAGATTCACTTTTTTTAGAGGTATATGATAGAATTTCTCAAATATATTTCTATATTTTAATTTTCCCATGTTTAAAATAAGGAAGTTAGAGGAGAAGATCTTGAAGGAGTATTCCAGCTCCCATATGTTAACTTTATAGCTTAATGAATATTCCTTCTTATTAATTATTTTTTTATTTTATAAAAGGTTTAATGTCTTAGTCCTGATATGCAGCTCATGTGTGGGGTAGAGATCAAAGTATTCTTAATATTAATTTAATAATTTATCATAAATAAACCAGCAGCCTTTCAAAAATTGTATCTTAATTTTTAAAAATCTGTAAACATTTTATTCAGACTGTGCTTATATTATTTGTAATACTGAATTGATTCTAAAATGTAAAATACTAAAAAAAAACCCTGCATTCATACTTTAGATATTCACATATTAGTCCAATGCCAGCCAACATTCAAAATAAAAATGCTCTGAAAATTAAGTAGGAGCTGAAAATCTGAAGAAAATTAGAATGTTTGGAAAACTTGATTAGTAGCTAGAAAGAAAAAAAGATACTTTCTAAACCCATTAATTCTCTAAGTAATATTCACTCCTAGGAATAAAGTTAGAATGAAGCCTCCATTGTTGTTGCTGTTTTCTTTTCTTTTCTTTTCTTCTCTTTCCTTTCCTTTTCCTTTTGGACTTCTTATTGTACCTGAAACATGGGTAGTAGGATTTTCTTTGGATTATGTTTCAAGCATGCAAATCAGCTTCTAAACAATAGAAGGAAGAAATAGAAAAGTCTTGCTAAAATTTACACAGTCTCTGTAGAATCATGATAGATTCCTTCAATTATCTTTTCACTTTGGTGATGATATCTCATACACAATGTAGGATGCCCTGTAGTATTAAAATGCTGTGGGGAAGGAGGCTGAAATAAGCAGAAAGTGTCTTCAGAAATGTGAGTGAATAATTCTTTGCCTCCCAAGTATTACCAATTTCCTTTTATACAAAATAATCCCTAGACTTAATCTGCAATAATTTAAAGTACAATAATATAATAATAGATGCAATTATTGATATAGCATATTATAAAAATTAAAGTTCAATTTTCCACTTTGAAAGCTTTCAAGGATGTAAGTTTTTTTTTGGTATTTTGAAATTCTCATTTCTAAACACTAAAGAAGTCTCTTGGGCTATATAAATAACATCAAAAATGTATATTTTAATCAGTTTTGTTTTCCATTTTTAGAAGACATGTTTTTTTTTCATTCCCTTTCATTTGATATTTGTTTGCACGTTATTTGATGGATATTAAGCTTCTCAAAAAAGCTGCACTCACATTTCCCTTGCTACTTATGAGGCAAAAAGCAAACAAAATTAATGATGTTTTATGCTTTTTGTCACCCAGGTTGCCCAATGGATAGAGTGCTGGGCCTGGCGTCAGGAAGACCTGAGTTCAAATCCACTATCAGACACTTAGTAGCTGCATGATCCTGGAAAAGTCACTTAACCCTCTGTTTGTCTCAATTCCTCATCTGTAAAATGGAGATAATAATAATATCTACCTTACAGTGTTGTTGTGAGGATTAAATGAGATAATTTTAAAGTGTAAAGCACAATGCCTGGCACCACACATTAAGTTCTTTACAAATGCATTTTAATAATAATCATCATGGTAATTGTTTTGTTATAATTATTTTCTCACTTTGATGTACTAAATTTGATCAACTCCTTTTCCATCTGTTACATGGAAGAATCCTCCTTTCTAAAGTATTCACTACCTAGCAAACTACTTGGGGGTTATTAGGTAAATAAACTTTAGCTATAATATTATCCAGGAAAAGGAAACAGAGGGGACTGCAGAATTTATCATACAATCATCACATCTTTGAGTTGGAAAGATTTTTTTCTGCTATAGACTGATGATTAAAAGTAACTGACTCTGTATTCCCATTCAATAAAGGAACTATTCACTGTAATTTAGAGGAGAAAGAATAGAACTGCTATGCAAGAGACTTAGTCCTAGTTCCAATTAGCTGCATGATGATGGTCAAGGCAATTAATAACTCATTCTATTTCCCCCCTTCTCTATAAAACAAGGGGGATTGCACTAGAGATACAAAGATTTCCTTCCAAGTACAAACACTTTTTCTTCTTTTAGCAAAACAGTACCAAAAAAAAGATTTTACAGATCTCTCCCACTCTCAGTACCATGCATCTTTTACTGTAGCAAAACTAGTGTTCAAAATTAACTGGATTGACTGGACTAGTGAGGGAAATTTAATTAAGATGGATTGTAATAGCAATAAGTATAGAGGATGGTGGGTTAAAATATCAACTACATGTTTGTGACACTGGAAGACTTGGCCAAATAACCCTTGGGAAAATTTTCTGGAATTTTTCATCGAATATAAACAGAATATGAGTCAACAGTGGAATATTGTGGTCAAGATACATGATTTATGGCAACATTAAGAGATCTAGAGATAAATTTATAACTACTATTTGTGTTAGTACTTTTATTAAACTTTGGTCTCAACAATTTAAGAGTGTCATTGATAAGCTATAGGAAGGTCTTTTATAAATTAAGAGAGAATCCAGGGGAAGGAAAATAAGAGAGGGAAAGGACTTGAGTATATAATATTCCAGGATTACTCCTATAGGAGGTATAGTCAAGTACCATAGGTGAACATTAAAAAGAGGCAAATTTAAATTGGAATCATCAACATTTTCTAACAATTAGACACATCCAAATGTAAAATGAACTACATTAGAAGGCAGTGTGTTCTCCACTGGAGGTGATCAAGCAAAGTCTAGATGAACATTTTTTTACACCTATTGCACTGAGGATTCCTTTTCAGACATGGATTTAAGTATAGCCTTTGAACTCCCTACTAATTATGCTCTACAGTGCTATAGATCTGTTACTTGGTTTATTAAACCAGTTCTGAAACAAATTATTCTAATGTAATCACCTAGACTACACTTTTCTCCCTCATCAAAAAGAACATGATAACAGAATGGCAAATGGCTTATAAGAATCTAGGTGATGTCAAATTAGCTAACATGACAAAACAGGAAAATTATAAATACTGGAGAAGATGTGGTAGACTTGGAACACTAATGCATTGTTGCTGTGGTTGTGAACTGATTTAACCATTTTGAAGAGTGATTTGGAACTATGCCCCAAAGACTATAAAATATGCATACCTTTTGACTCAACAAGACCACTTTTACTGCTGTATTCCAAAGAGATTATAAAAATGGGAAAAGAACCCACATGTGCAAAAAAATATTTATACCAACCCTTTTTGTGATGGCAAAGAATTGGAAATTGAGGGGATGATCATCAGCTGAGCAATCGCTGAACAAGTTTTGGTCTATGAATGTAATGGGATACTATTGTGCTATAAGAAATGATGAGCAGGTGGACTTCAGAACAAACCCTTGAAAGACTTACATGAACTGATACTGAGTGAAATGAGTAGAACCAGGAGAATATTGTACACAGTTACAGCCACATTGTGTGATGAGTAACTTTGATAGACTTGGCACTTCTCAGCAATGCAAGGTTCTGAGACTCAGAAAGGCTCATGACGGAAAATGCAATCTACATTCAGAGAAAGAATTACAGAGTCTGAATGCAGAAAGAAGCATATTATTTGCTCTCTCTCTCTTTTTTGTTTTGTTTTGTTTCTTCTTTTTCATGGTTTGAATTCTTCTTTACAACATGCCTAATGTGAAAATGTTTAATATGAATATATATGTAGAGCCTATATCAGATTGCATGCTGTTTTGGGGATGGGGAGAGTGGGAGAAAATTTAAAACTCAAACGCTTGTGGAACTGAATGTTGTAAACTTAAAATAGATAAATTTTTTTTTAAAAAAGAAGAATCAAAGTAAAATATATGTGGTACCATCTCTGCAATTACTCTCCCAACAGACAATGAACAACAACCCTATGATGTAGGTGCTATTATGGTCTTCATTTACAGTTGAAAAAACAGAGGTAGACAGAGTTATGTGTCTTGTCCAGGTTCATATGGCTAGGATGCATCTGAGGCGGAATTCAAACTTAGGTCTGCCTGAGTGCTCTATCCATCAAGCCACCTTGAGGCCAACAATTGACATTAATTATTTTTTTTATAAAATACTACTTACAAAGAGAGTAAAGCAAAGACAAGAGAAGCAAAATAATCATCTTCAATTAGGAGGCATACTTTCCTTTTACACTTATATATGTAGTGTCTCTTTACTTTGGGACACTGTGTCCTTTTCTCCTTTTAGGGAATCCCCACCAAGGCTTTTTTAGTGCTGAAGTTTTCACAAGAAATAACTCTTTGCACCTGATCAGATGAGCTGGCTTCTTTGATGACACTGTGACTTAGATAACTAGTCAATCCATTCATATACTTGGTCGAATAGGTTGCTTGACTTCTTCTTTGGGCCTTCACCAAATTCAGCTGCACTGCCGCTACAAGCTCTTGTAAGTTGGACTTATGATGCCTTTGATGGATCTCTCTAAGCATCACTATTTCTACTGTGTGCATCCCTCTCAGAATTTTTTTTGTTTAAGATCAGGAAACACAACTGTAACAGAGATAGCAAACATTCAATGGTACATGGTAGCCAGGTAAAAGAGAAGGCATTTCCTCCCCAACTGCACCTTCCCAAAGGAAGTGTTATTGTAGTTCTTGCCTCACATTCTTCCAGGAAAAAAAGTAAGAGGAAGGGTTGGGAGGAAGGATATTGTACATGTGCACCAAGCATAAGACATCTTCTTACCACGAAGCACCCTTTATTCCCCTCTCTCTTCATCCTCTGTTCAAGTCCCTGGTCTGTGGACCCTTCACTCCAGAGACAGAGTGCCCAAAGAATTTTTTTACTCAAACATCTTCCTTGCTCCAGTCTTATGACACCAGTCCTCTTTTGCATATTTCACAGACTGTGAATAGTTTCAACAGTTCTGCTTCCTGTGGTGAAGATCATCAAGGTATACTAACTTTAATTCACTGAGGAACACTATATATTCTTATTTAAGACTTCAATTTCCATTTGTTTGCCCATTTGTTTTCTATTCATTTAGGTCTAAACATCATAATGCTTCATAGAGAAAATAGAAGCAAAAATAAAATTGTCAAAATAGCTGAGTAAAAGCAGGGATTTGCTTGAGCTCTCCCCCAAATCCCTCCAAACACCTGTAAAAATTACTCTAAACAAATTCTAGAGCTAGAGAATCCATGAAATGACAGCATGAAACAATTCTCCAGCCTAAGATGGCCTGGATGGTTGCTGGGAAGGGTCTATTGTGCCATGCTGGGAGCAGAGCACAGCCCAACATGGGACATGCCAGGACACACCAGGCCAGAGCAGACCAGGTGGAGCAGGCCTCAGGACTCGAATCACTGAGCTGTGGTGATTTCAGTTTCCAGACTGATCAACCCACAAATGCCAAAGACAAGTTAGCAGGTCAGTGAGAAAACTCTTTTGGAGCTGGGTGAGAGTAGGGAATGGTCCTATAGCAGCCCATGGAGCAGCAGAGCTGGCTGAAGCAGCAGCTGCTGCTTCCAGAGTTCCAGGCCCACAGACAGTGTGGGAAATCAAGCTGCGAATCAAAGCACAAGTACAGGGATCTCTTTCTTGGGACTGAGATAGAATTCTCTTGCTTTGTCCTGCTTGTATCTGGGTCACAGTCCTGGTTTGGGGTCCTTGGGTGAGAATGAGTGCTGCTTTGGTAGAGCTTGTGGTGGCTGTGGAAAGAGTCCTCCAAGCAGTTTTAAGGAAGAAAAAAGTGGTTGAGAGCACTCACAGACCATAGCACAGGCCAGTGCAGGAGTAAACACCTCTCCTTGGATGATACCACCTCAGAAGAAGTGAAAATTTACAGGTGCCTACAAGTACTTCAGAAACCTACAGAATAAACCTCCTGAAGCTTTGGACAGAGGACTCTTTTCTCTGGAAGCATTCATACCTTGACAAAGAGCTCAAAAGTCAAGTAGTTGGCTAGGAAAATGAGGAGACATCATAAAAAAAATAACTCAGACTATAGAATCTTTTTTGGTGACAAAGAAGATAAAAACACACATACAGAAGAAAACAACAAAGTCAAAGATCCTACATCCAAAGCCCTCGAGAAAAATATCAGTTGGTCACAGGCCATGGAAAAGCTTTAAAAGGGTTTTGAAAATTGAGTAAGAGAAGTAGAAGAAAATGGGGAAAAGAAATGAGAGGGATGCAAGAAAATCATGAAAAAACAAGTCAACAGCTTGCTAAAGAAGACCCCAAAAATGCAGAAGAAAATAAAGACTTAAAAATAGACTAAACCAAATGGCAAAAGAGGTCCAAAAAGGCAATGAGGATAAGAATGCCTTAAAAGGAGTTGGTCAAATGGAAAAGGAGGTTAAAAAGCTTACTGAAGAAAATAATTCCTTAAAAATTAGAATGGAGTAAATGGAAGCTAATGACTTCATGAGAAATCAAGAAATTATTAACAAAAAAGAATAAAAAAAAATAAAATGTCAAATATTTGATTGGAAAAAAAAAGACTTAGCTGGAAAATAGATCCAGGAGAGATAATTTAAAAAAAATATTGGGCTACCTGAAAGCCATGATCAAAAAAAAGAGCCTAGACATCATCTTTCAAGAAATTATCAAGGAAAACTGCCATAATATTCTAGAATGAAGAGGTACAATAGAAATTGCAAAGATCCATCAATCGTCTCTTGAAGAAGATCCCAAAAGATCCAAATGGAAAACTCCTAGGAATATTGTAGCCAAATTCCAGAGCTCCCAGGTCAAAGAGAAAATATTGCAAACAGCCAGAAACAAACAATTTGAATATTGTGGAAACACAATCAAGATAAAACAAGGTCTAGCAACTTTGACATTAAGGGATCAAAGGGCATGCAATATATTGCAGAAGTTAAAGGAGCTAGGATTAAAGCCAAGAATCACCTACCCAGCAAAACTGAGTATAATACCTCAGGGGGAGAAATGGACTTTCAATGAAATAGAGGACTTTCAAGCACTCTTGATGAAAAGACCAGAGATGAATAGAAAATTTGATTTTCAAGTACAAGAATCAAGAGAAGCATGAAAACATAATCAGAAAAGATAAATCACAAGGGCATTATTAAAGTTGGATTGTTAATATTCCTACATGAAAAGATGATATTTGTAACTCATGAGACTTTTCTCAGCCTTAGGGTAGTTGGAGAGACTATAGATAGATTAGATAGATAGATAGATAGATAGATAGATAGATAGATAGATGATGCAGCATGAGTTGAATGTGAAGTGACAATATCTAAAAAATAAAATTAAGGGATGAGAGAGGAATATATTGGCAGAAGGAGAAAGGCAGAGATAGAATAGGGTAAACTGTCTCACATAAAAGAGGCAAGAAAAAGTTGTAATAATGGAAGGGAAGAGGGGGGAGGTGAAAGGGAATGAGTGAACCTTACTCTCACTGGATTTGTTTTAAGGAGGGAATAACATACACACTAAATTAGGTATCTTACCCTACAGGAAAGTAGGGGACAAAGGAGATAGGAAGGGGGATGTTAAAAAGGAGGGCAGATTGAGGGAGGGATAGATAGAAGCAAACACTTTTGAAAAGGGACACAGTCAAAGGAGAAAATTGAATAAATTGGCAATGGGATAGGATGGAGGGAAATAAACTTAGTTGTACACAATGTGACTATTACGGAAGTGTTTTTCATAAGGATATATATATAACCTATATTGAATTGCTTTCCATCTCAAGGAGGGTGGGTGGGGAGGGAGGAAGGGAGAGTATTTGGAACTCAAAGTTCTAAAAATAAATTTTAAAAACTTGTAAATAAGATACACAGGCAGTGGGGTATAGTAACCTATCTTGCCCTACAAGAAAGTAAGGAGGAAGGGGATGATGGGGGGAGTGTGGTGATAGAAGAGAAGGCAGACTGGGGAAAGGAGCAATCAGAATACATGACATCTTCGGGTGGGGAAGAGGGGAGAGATGGGGAAAAATGTGTAACTCAACATTTTGTGGAAGTGAATGTTGAAAACTAAAAATAAATGAATTGATCATAATAAAATAAAATTGTCTCCACATTTTTTTTACCTTCTTTCGTTCATCTGCCCATTTTCTTCAAGCACCAACAACTGTTTGCATTTACATAGTACTTTAAATTTTTCAAAACACTTAACAGAGTTTTATTAATCTTTGCCTACTTGTTTAACATTTTCTATGTTCCTTTAGTTGACATTTTTCTTGTTCCCCAAATTTTTAAATATCTTTCTCTTGTCCTTGACATTTGTTGTGGGTGTCTGTACCTTTTTATCTTTAATCATCTTGTCACTAGTCTTCAAGGATTTAACACTTTTGAATTCATTCTCCATTACTCATTTTTTATTCCATATTTTCTATATGTCTTTGAAAAACCTAAGTTTCTTGATGCAGTCTATGTGCTTTTCACATGTGTCTCTTTAGAAATGATCTATTTTTCTTCCTTGTTATAATAGGGAACATTTATGCTATTATGTTTTAATTCTTCAGAGATTTCCATCACTCTTGGGCCAACTTACTCCTATTGAAGTTTAAAATAAGTCTTTGAAAGAAACATCACCATAAAAATAAAATTGACATTGTTAAGATAAAAATTTACTGGTACTCTGCTTTCATTAGAGAGAAATACATGTTTCATGCCCAAATAATAAAATATCAGGCTTTTGATCTGTTTTTTGAACTCATCATCCATTCCTGCTTTTTGCCCGACTGGTCTGAAATCCCACCAGAATATTGTTTTGTTTTTCCCTTAACTAGTTGACTCTCAGATGTTTTCTATCATTATTTCTTCTCTTCAATTCAAGTATTTCCTCAAATGATGTGTTTTTGCACTTTATTTTATTTAATATTTTTTACTTTTAAACATTGATTTCAACAAGATTTTAAGTTACAAATTTTCTCCACATCTCTACCTCCCCATGCCAGGATGGCATAAATTCTGATTGCCATTTTCCCCAGTCTGCCTTCCTTTCTATCAAACTGTCCCCCTCACCTTGTCCCCTTTTCCTTTACTTTCTTGTTGGACAAGATAGATTTCTATGCCCCATTTCCTGTATATCTTTTTTTTCCCTGTTGCATGTAAAGCAACTTTTTTTAATCATTTGATTTTAGAACTTTGAGTTACAAATTCTCTCCTTTCTTCCCTCCCCAACCACCCTCCTTGAGAATGCAAGCAATTCAACATAGGCCACAGATGAGTCATTATGCAAAACACTTCCACAATAGTCATGCTGTGAAAGATTAACTATATTTCCCTCCATCCTATCCTGTTCCCCTTTATTCACTTTTCTCCCTTGACCCTTTCACTTTTGAAAAGTGTTTCCTTTTAACTGTCTCCTCCCCCAATCTGCCCTCCCTTCTATTGCCCCCTCATCCCTTTTTCCTGTGGGGTAAGATACCCAATTGAGTGTGTTTGTTATTCCCTCCTTAGAACAAATTTCACGAGAACAAGATTCACTTATTCCCTTTCACCTATCCCCTCTTCCCTTTCATTACAAAGGCTTTTTCTTGCCACTTTTATGTGAGATAATTTATCCCATTCTATCTCTCACATTCTCCTTCTCGCAATATATTCTTCTCTCACCCCTTAATTTTATTTTATTTTTTAGATATCATCGTTTCATATTCAACTCACCCTTTAATACGGAGAAAGGTCTCATGAGTTTGAAATGTCATTTTTTCCATGTAGGAATTAAAAAAAAATAGTTCAACTTTAGCAAGTCCCTTATGATTCTCTTGATTCTTATATTTGAAAATCAAATTTTCTATTCAACTCTGGTCTTTTCATCAACAATGCTTGAAAGTCTTCTATTTTTTGAAAATCCCTACTTTGCCCTGGAGCATTATACTCAGCTTTGCTGGGTAGGTGATTCTTGGTTTTCATCCTACCTCCTTTGACCTTTGGAATATCATATTCCAAGCCCTTTGATCCCTTAATATAGAAGCTCCGACATCTTGTGTTATCCTGATTGTATTTCCACAATTCTTGAATTCGTTTCTTTCTGGCTTCTTGAAATGTTTTCTCCTTGACCTGGGAACTCTGGAATTTGACTACAATATCCCTACTAATCATCTTTTTGGAATTTTTTTTCAAGAGAGATTGGCAGATTCTTTGAATTTCTACTTTATCCTCTGGTTCTAGAATGTCAGGGAAGTTTTCCCTGACAATTTCTTGAAAGATGATGTCTAGGCTCTCTTTTCGATCATGGCTTTCAGGTAGTCCAATGATTTTTAAATTATCTCTCCTGAATCTGTTCTCCAGGGCAGTTGTTTTTCCAATGAAATCTTTCACATTGCATTCAATTTTTTCATTCTATTGGTTCTGTTTTATAATTTCTTGATTTCTCATAAGGTCACTAGCTTCCACTTGATCCATTCTAATTTTTAAGAGAGTATTTTCTTTAGTGGTCTTTTGGACCTCCTTTTCTATTTGGCTAATTTTGCCTTTTAGGGTATTCTTCTTATTGGCTTTTTGGAGGTCTTTTGCCATGTGGATTAGTCTATTTTTAAGGTGTTATTTTCTTCAGCATTTTGGGGGATCTCCTTTAACAAGGTGTTCACTTGTTTTTTCATGATTTTCTTTCATCACTCTCATTTCTTTTCTCAATTGGTCTTCCACTTCTCTTACTTGCTTTCCCAAATCCTTTTTGAGCTCTTCCATGGCTTGAGACCAATTCAATATTTTTCTTGGAGACTTTCGATGTAGGCTCTTTGACTTTGTATTTTTTTGTTTGTTTTATTATTATTTGTTTATTTAATATTTTTAGTTTTCAGCGTTGATTTTCACAAGAGTTTGAATTACAAATTTTCTCCACATTTCTACCCTCCCCCCACTCCAAGATGGCACATATTCTGATTGCTGCATTCCCCAGTAAGCCTTCTCTTCTGTCACGCCAGTGCCCTCCATCCCCTTTTCCCTTACTTTCTTGTAGGGCAAGATAGATTTACATGCCCCATTGCCTGTATATCTTATTTCCTAGTTGCATGCAAAAACTGTTTTTTTTGAGCATCTGCTTTTAAAATATTGAGTTCCAAATTCTCTCTCTTCTTCCCTCCCCACACCCCCGCCCTAAGAAGGCAAACAATTCAACATAGGCCATATGTGTATCATTATGGAAAACCTTTCCAAAATACTCATGTTGTGAAAGAATAGCTATATTTTGCTCCTTGCTATCCTATCCCCCTTTATTCAGTTTTCTCCCTTGACCCTGTCCCCTTTTGAAAGTGCTTGCTTTTGATTACCTCCTCCCCCTATTTGCCCTCCCTTCTATCATCCCTGCTTTTTATCTCCTTCCTCCTTCTTTCCTGTGCAGTAAGATACCCAATTGAGCATGTATGTTATTCCCTCCTCAGGTCAAATCTGATGAGAGCAAGATTCACACATTCCCCCTCACCTGACCCCTCTTCCCTTCCTACAGAACTGCTTTTTCTTGTCACTTTTATGTGAGATAATTTACCCCATTCTAACTCTCCCTTTCTCCCTCTCTCAACATATTCCTCTTTCATCCCTTAATTTGATTTTTTTTTAGATATCATCCCTTCATATACAACTCTCCCTGTGCCCTCTGTCTATACACACACACACACATATACACCCATATATATGTATGTATATATGTATTTATGCATGTATGAATGTATGTGTATATATATATATATATATATATATATATATATGTTCCATACAGCTACCCTAATACTGATGTTTCATGAATTATACACATCATCTTTCCGTGTAGGAATGTAATCAAAATAGTTCAACTATAGTAAGTCCCTTACGATTTCTCTTTCATGTTTACCTTTTCATGCTTCTCTTGATTCTTGTGTTTGAATGTCAACTTTTCTATTCAGCTCTGGTCTTTTCACTGAGAAAGCTTGAAAGTCCTCTATTTTATTGAAAATGCATATTTTGCCTTGGAGCATGATACTCAGTTTTGCTGGATAGGTGATTCTTAGTTTTAATTGTAGCTCCATTGACCTCCGGAATCTCATATTCCAAGCCCTTCAATCCCTTAATGTATAAGCTGCTAGATCTTGTATTATCCTGATTGTGTTTCCACAATATTCAAATTGTTTCTTTCTGGCTGCTTGCAGTATTTTCTCCTTGATCTGGGAGCTCCGAAATTTGGCAACAATGTTCCTAGGAGTTTTCCTCTGGGGATCTTTTGTAGGAGGTGATCTGTGGATTCTTTCAATTTCTACTTTACCCTTTGTCTCTAGAATATCAGGGCAGTTCTCCTTCATAATTTCCTGAAAGATGATATCTAGGCTCTTTTCTGATCACGGCTTTCAGGTATTCCAATAATTTTTAAATGATCTCTCCTGGATCTATTTTCCAGGTCAGTGGTTTTTCCAATGAGACATTTTACATTCTCTTCCATTTTTTCATTCTTTTGGTTCTGTTTTATAATATCTTGATTTCTCATAAAGTCCCTAGCTTCCACTTGCTCCCATCTAAATTTTTAAGGCAATATTTTCTTCAGTGGTCTTTTGGAACTCCTTTTCCATTTGACTAATTCTTCCTTTCAAGGCACTCTTCACCTCATTGGCTTTTTGGAACAGTTTTGCCATTTGAGTTAATTTATTTTTAAGGTGTTATTTTCTTCAGTATTTTTTGGGTCTCCTTAGAAGTCATTGACTTGTTTTCCATGCTTTTCTCTCATCACTCTTATTTCTATTCTCATTTTTTCCTCTACTTCTCTAACTTGCTTGTTGAAATCCTTTTAGAGCTCTTCCATGGCCTCAGAGCAGTTCATGTTTTTCTTTGAGGCTTTTGATGTAAGCTCTTTGACTTTGTTGCCTTCTTCTGGCTGTTTGTTTTGGTCTTCTTTGCCACCAAAGAAAGATTCCAAAGTCTGAGTCTGAATCTGAGACCATTTTCACTGCCTGGCCATGTTCCCAGCCAACTACTTGACGCTTGAGTTTATTGGTGGGGTATTACTGCTTGTAGAGTAGATAGTACTTTGTCCCAAGCTTGAGGGGCCACACTGTTGTTTTTAGAGCTATTTCTACACAGCAAGCTCTGCCACACCAGTGCTCCTCCTCTCCTAAGAACCGCCAATCTAGACCACACTCAGATCTAAGGAGGCTCTGCAATCCCACTCAAATCCACCAGTTAATTCCTCCCAACATGTGGGCCTGGGGCTGGAAGCATCTGCAGCTGTAGTTCTGTAACTGTACCACCTCTGCTCTCCCTGGGAAGGTGGTCAAACCGTGAACTCCCTTCACTCTGTTCCCACAGTTTTCCCCACTAAACTTCTCTGTCGTCTTTGTTGTTTGTGGGTTGAGAAGTGTGGTAACTGCCACAGTTCACTGATTTAGGGTGGTAGGGCCTGTTCTTCCCAGCTCCCAGTCTGGTTGGTTAGGGAGCAGCCCAAGCTGGGCTCTGCTTTGCTCCCAGCTCCGTGTGATAGACCCTACTCAGTGACCATCCAGGCTGTCCTGGGCTGGAGCCCTGCTTCCCTCCACTATTCCATGGGTTCTGCAGCTTTAGAATTTGTTCAGAGCCATTTTTACAGGTTTTTGGAAGCACCCTGGAGGGGAGCTCATGCAAGTCCCTGCTTTCCAGCTCCCATCCTGGCTCCACCCCCAATTTCTGATTTATTGATTTAATTCCAGTGACACCTAGTAACCCTAGTCTTTATAAGTTAATTAGAATTCATTAAGTAGATATCACATAAAAATTTTATGGTACTTAATATATAGTAAATATTACATACATAGTATATCAAAAGATAACACCATATATTTAGCAAATTATGTTACATAATGTGACAAAATACCTTATAGATTAAATAGCCTGTTGTGTGTGTGTTTGTGTGTGTGTGTGTGTGTGTGTGCGCGCGCGCGCAATAAATAGTAAGGCCTACTGTCCATAAGGTATCCAGTCATCAAACTGCAGTTTTATGTAAGCATAGTCTTTTTGACAAGGTTCCTATATTCCTTCTTTGACAGTTCTGGGCTTTAGAGGAAATGATTTGTTAAGCCTGCAGTGCCTTCAGTAACCCAGTACCCACTCTTCACTGTCATTCAGTATCTGAAATGATCTATCTGTACAATTTTCTACTCTTGCTTTCAGCACCCTTCCCCCACATTCCATCAGTAACTATCATTTTCCATTTGTCACCTTCTTTGGTGCCATGAAGCTCCATCTTATGAATTTCCCAAAGTCTAATACTGGTTAGAGAATAAAAACTATTTCATATACCTAAGCTACTTTTGTGTCTTCACTTGCTTTTATTTTCAAGTAATGACATAGCAAAGATTCTTACCTTTGTCCTTACCTTCTTTGTCCTTTCAAATAATCCTGTTATTGTTAATAATAATTAATAACAATAATAATAATGAGAGTATTTTCAATTGACCATTCTAGCAACTTATAATTATCCATATGTTAAGGACTCACATTTTCATTTCAAGAGTGAATTATGTTCCTGTTTCTTGACAACTTTTTAAGTGAGAAAAGGTCGCACTGTTAAATATCAAAGCCCAGGTTTGAATCTAGAGCTCCCAAGTCCATACTAGTTCCATATATCCATTGGGTCTTGATTATCTTTATCTGTAAAATAGGGATAAAAGGTCCATAATGACTACTTCACAAGGCTATTTGATGATCAAATAGATACACTTATAGTTTTGAACATTTATAAAGATAAATAATAAATATTACATCATCATCATTATACATCTTACCTCCAACATAATGGATTTTAGCTTGTGTTTTATAAAGTCCTTTAGTTTACATTATCTCATTTGATCTGTATCTCATATCCATGAGAAAGGAAGGGAAATGTAGGTAACAAAAAAAATCACAATTTGTAAGTTCTATTGAATCCATTATAGAAGTGAGACAATTTTCCTTCATAGAGGTTAAATGTTTTGCTGTAGATCGCACAGCCAATAAAAAATTGGAACTGGAATCTGATTCTAATTTGTTTTGTTTTTTTGTTTTTTTTTTAAATGATGTATATAGTACTTTTCACTGTACTGTAGTTCTTTTCTATCACGATATTGTCATTATCTCATGAGCCTAGAGTCAGGAAGAGCAGAATTCAAATCTGAGCTCAGATATTTATTTGCCATGTAATTCTGTGCGGGTCATTTAACTCCTAAGTACAGCTGTTTCCTCATCTAAGAAAATAATAACTACCCATGTCCTGGGATTGTTGTGAGGATGAGATGAGACAATACTTTAAAATACTTAATAAACTTTAAAGTGCAATATTAAATGCTAGTTATTATTATTTTTCCTGCTGTTGTATTTTTGTTACTAAACTTATCTGACCCTCAGTTTCCTCATTTATAAAGTAAGAGCAGTTGGACTTGATTTCTTAAGTATCTCCAGACTCCATCATTATAAAGTTCTAAATCATAACAATATTTAGATGAATATTATTATGTCAGTATAGGCATTTTCTCCCCTGACTCTGATGGGAACTCCTCCACAAGGGTAGGCTTCCTGAGTTTCTCAGGCATAAAATATTTATCGTCTTGAATCAAACATAGTAAGTGAGTTGCCCAAGATAACACACATAGTAAATGTATCAAGTGTCTGAGGCCAGATTTGAAGGAATTTGTCTCTTTATTGGAGAATCATTTTCTCTTTAATTTTTAAATAATGTCTTTGCTTCAAAGAAAAGATTGGAGAGTCAGTGTGGTATAGAGTAAAATTATAGGACTTGGAGTCAGGAGAGATCTGTGTTCAAATCCTGCTTCTAGTAATTAATACCAGTGTGATTAAGATATATCATTTAAGCTCTTTAATATTTGGTTTCCTCATCTACAGGACCTGCCTCATCATGCCTTTGTTGACAGTGACTATGGAGCAAGACAATCAATTTAGAGAGAAAGAATTAGAGGTAGGAGTGATTGGGACCTAGGGTACTTTTTTACAGTTATGGGTTCAACCATAGTACCAGATTTTATCAAGACTGGAATTCTAGGTCATCTATGATTCTAGATCACTCTAAGTCTAAATAAGACAATACCATGTATATTAGCACCATAACTTAGAGAAGCTGATATGGGCTAGATTAAAAATAACTAAGACTATGGAAAGCAAATGTTTACTGCATCTGAAATGTATTGTAGTGTCACATTTATTTTGTATGCACAGTGTTTAATTCTAAGAATTATGGAGTAGTAAGAATGGTGGTCACTGGAGAACATCAGACTTGCTGCAATTGTGGAGAGTTTTGATGAATTTAATTATTTGGAGAGAGAGAATCAGATCAAGATAAGCCTCTTTGATATAGTGAGGAAGTGGTTATACAATGTGGAAAAGTTTGTTTCTCTTCAAATTCTTTCCTGGGTTAAGAAAGCTAGGGAAGTAGTAAAGTATGTTCCTTTCTTTTCCCTCCTCAACATATGCTATGGTTATTCTTGCTACTGACTGGGTGAAAAGCTCAGAGAATGCCAAATGCAAAAAGAGAAGGTAGCAAAGTCAAGAGGTTAAATGGTACTTTAGGAATGGCCTAATGACCCTGACGCAAGCTATATACTTTTCCTGTTATCGAGATCTCTAGGATTTAAGGGGCTACCATCTTCAACTTTAGGAGATAGCTTCAGGGGCATTATAACTATATGTTTATCTGATGGTTCAGGGCCAAATTTTCTTACTCATATTGACACTTAAGACTTCCTATTTGTTCTTCTGGGCTGAACCTAATTCAGATTAGGCCTTTGGTAGTTTAGGTTCAATATCAGAACAACATGAGACATTTGTCGGTCAATAGTTAACAAAGAGATTTACTTATCCACAGAAGAAAAAGGATGTTCAAAAGGGATAGTTATTGAGAACACATTGAATTGATTCCCCTGACCAAAACTCCCTTGCTAAAGTTACCCTTTGTAATCTACCAGGCATTTGTTGGAAAACTCCTGAAACTCCTCCTAGGTAATTTGTACTCAAGAGCTGATGCTAAAAAGTCAATAGGCTGAACCAGTTCCCTGAATGAACAAAGTCTCAAGAAAGCTTTCAATACTTTTTGAGGAAAAAACTAACCTAACTTACATGGCAGTAGGATATTACTCCTACCATAGCCCTGGTACTTAAGTACCA
Source organism: Trichosurus vulpecula (assembly GCF_011100635.1). NCBI lineage: Eukaryota > Metazoa > Chordata > Mammalia > Diprotodontia > Phalangeridae > Trichosurus > Trichosurus vulpecula. The sequence goes on along the minus strand of NC_050574.1, from coordinate 402,676,046 downwards.
ATTTCCTGATCCCACCAACAGCAAACACAATTTGTTTTTAAATTACATTTTTCTTATTTTGCACATATTTTATAAATGATTATATACGCAAAGCTTCCTTTCTCTCAGATAAAAAAGTCCCTTGATGGCAAGGTTTATTTTATTTTTTGTGTTCCTCTGTGTCTAGCACAGTACTTGGCAAATGATGAATGCTAAATAAATATTTATCCATTAATTTATTCCTATTAGTAGTTTATACTTTTCTTAGGTTAGAATTAATAAGCATCTTGGTTCCTTCAGGTTATCTCTTGGCTCCAGTCCACCAAACAGGCAGTAAGCATTTATAAAATACCTACTAGGTGCCAGACACTGTATTAAGTTCTGAGATACACAGAAAGGCAAAGGACAACCCCTATTCTCAGGAGCTTATAATCTAATGGAAGAGACAACATGTAAACAACCATGTACAAACAAACTATGTAGAAGATAAATAAGAAATAATTAATATAAGCAAGGCATTATAATTAAAAGGATTGGGAAAGGCTTCTTTTAGAAGATGGAATAGTATCTTAATCTTGAAGGAAGCCAAAAAAAGTCTGAAGATATTAATGAGGGAGGAGAGCATTTCAGGCATGGGGAAAAGTCAGAGAAAATGCTCAGAGGTAAAAGAGGGAATACTTTGTTTGGGCAACATCAAGAAGTTCAATGTCATTAGATTGTAGGGGGTAGTGAGTAGTAAGGTGTAAAAAAGTTAGTGGACAGCTAGCTTATAAAGGGTTTTGCACACCAGCCTACAATATCTATTAAAGTATCTCATTTGAACTATTGCTACACCTTACTAGTGCAGTAACCCCTTCAGCTCTAGATTTCTGTCTCTGAAAAAAAATATCTTGATTGATGAGTATTTCACTCACTATATCTAGCCACCCCCTTTCATGTTTCATGTGCCATCCTGACCATACCACCCCCCACATCTGACATGCGTATTTCTGTTCCCTTTAGATGACTAGGATTTGTCATCCACTCTGTTACTGAACTCTCCTTGGGAAATTAAGCACCTCTATGCCACATCCTGGGGTCCTTAATGTTATGAATATGTCACAGAATCCACTATATCTAGTTTGACATAGCGAGACTTCACATTTCACCCAAATCATTCCTTTTCCCTCTTCCTTGTTTCCGTGTGCATACCTTTAGTCCCCTTCTCCCTCAGCTTTCCTGATCTGAAACTATAATCAAATCAGTATTGCTATTGCTAGTGAAAAAGTAAGGTCAGTAGAATCCCTAGTCACTATATTCATCATCTCTGGAGTGTCTAAGACCAAAAATTTCACATACTATTTATCATTTAACTATATGTGTGACCTTCTTTATTAGACTGTAAGTTCTTCAAAGTCAAGGAATGTTTAATTTTGCAATGCATCCCAAGGATATAGCACAATGTTTGACATGTAGCCACCTCCCAACACATTTTTTGTGTTCATCCATGCATACATCCACTTATCCATCCATATATCCACTAATTAATTCATGCTGCATTTTCTAGTACAATATGAGATTCTAGAAGACAAGGTTTGTTTCATAATTATTTTTGTAACCCTCAAAACAATAACTCCCATATAATAGGGCCTAAAAATTATGATGGTACAATGGAAAGAATATTGTGTGTAGAGAGAGAAGTCTGAGATTCAAATCAAGGTTTGACCATTTATTACATAGATGACTTTAGTCATGTAGATTGCATAGCTCTGTGGCTTTAAAGTCAGTGTATATATGTTTAAATGCCACTTTTAATGCTTACTAATTATGTGAGGCTAGACAAGACACTTCCTTCCTCAATTTCTTGAACTGAAAAGTGAGTAAGTTAGACTAGATGGTCTTTGAGGCATATCTCATGTCTAACTCTGCATTGCTATGATCCTAAGGAATTTCAATTTTCATTTTCCAGAGATATAAAATTAAGAAGCTTTTTTCTCTTCTCTATTTTGGAATAGATGACATATAAGGTATCTAACTCCAAATGAATTGTTCTAGACATATTGGAAGATGCAGTTGGCTCTTAAAGATTGGCAATATATATATATATATATATATATATATGTATATATATATATATGTATGTATACATATATATGTTTATGTACACACACATATATTTTTACATTATGTATGTATATATACAAAAATAAAGGATTAAAGATTCTTTAAATAAGCTTTCAAAATATAGTAATAAGGAAAGTTAAAGTTGTCCCAGAGTCCTTAACTAATAGGAAAATAAGAAAAGAGTAATCAAAAAATCACACTACATGACACTTTTGTGCAATAAATGTGGAGATTTGATTAAAAATTTCAAAAAAGCACTTGTTTTCTGAATTATTTGTGAATCACTATAAGAAATGTACCATTTTATTTTTTGTATCAAGGTTATTTCCTTTTGATGATAAAACAAAATTATTCACTGTGATGTCATAATTTTACCAGTTTCATCACTTATGAGGATGTACCAATTTAATTTAAAACTATCTTCTACAGATACATCGAGTATGATTTATCTAGTGATATGTAACCCTATTTCTTATGTAAAGCTTCTAAGTCATTAGGATGTTCTAGGAGCAATTCTTGTAATTATCATCATCATCATTGTCATTGTTTTTCTTTCTTTTCTTCTTCCTTCACCTTCTCTCTCTCTTGTTCCTCTTTTTCTATTTGTTTTGTCTCTGTCTGATCCCTGCCCTCCTTGACATCTCTCAATGTCTCAGTTTTATTGAAAATAAATAATATTTTTACACATATACATTGCTTAAACTATTAACTACGCAGCTAGAGATCTTCCTTAGTTTTGCAAAATTGCTGGTAATCCTTTCTCTTACTTTAAGTTATTGAGTATGCTAATGGGGCCAGGAGAGGAAAAAAAAATGTTTAAGATACAGATTTAAAAGAAAAACAAAACTCCCTTGCATGTCCTTCTCACACTACCAAATTTTATAATAATAGCAATAATAATTCCTGACACTAATATAGTTGTTTAAGGTTTGCACAGATCTTTACAAATATCTCATTTTATGCTCACAATCAGTCTGTGAGATAGGTGCTCTTATCTCCATTTTACAGGTGTGGAAACTGAGACAGAGAGTGAATGATTTGCCCAAGATCACATAGGAAATGTCTGAGACCCAATTTCAACTCTGATCTCCTTGATTCGGAGTGTCAGGCTCTAACCATTAACTCTGCCAGCTGCTTAGAGGTACAAATAAGAAATTCTGGTTCAAATTTCTATTAACTATTGGTTTTTAAATTTTTTTTATATTGATGATAACAATTTTTAAAAAGGGACATAGTAAAAGCACAAATCATAAAATCTTCCGAAGAAAATGACAGGCAGAAAGAATAAGTAAAAATACTCATCTACTAAATTATCTGCCCTTTCATCCCACCCCCCAGATGACAAGGACTTAGCTAACTTTTAATGATTCATGGACTTACGACATCTTTAAGAGTCATAGCTGTTTGGGGAGTGGGTTGGTTATGGCTGTTGATTTCTTTTTTCTTTTGTTGAGGCTTTACAAAGGCAGATCTCTAGTTTTCTGAGTTCTACTCTATCTGGTTGTTTGGAAAAAGTTTCCACTCTTTTGTTACTATTGCTTAACACTGGCAAACGTTAATAACACTGAAGCAGAAACAAAAGTAAGAAATAATTTTCTATCCACATCAAATCACAACTAATTATTAGGTAACGAACTCTATTTTACCTTGTTTAAGAGTAGCATGTTGACAAGAAATGAATTTATCTATCTTATTCTTTCCTTTAAGTTTTTGCCTCTTCACCTTCCTAATTCATTCCCACACTAATTTTATCACTGTGAACTTTTTAAATATATGTGTATTTATTTTCAGTATGCAGCATTAACTTCCACAAGATTTTTAATTCCAAATTTTCTCCCCTTCTCTTCCCTTCCCCCATCCCAGGACAGCATGCATTTTGATTACCCCTTCCTCCAATATGCCCTCCCTTCTATTACCCTCCCTTCTCTTATCCCCTTCCTTTCTATCTTCCTGTAGGGAAAGATAGATTTCTTTACCCCATTGCTTCTATATCTTTTTCCCAGTTGCATGTAAAAACAATTTTTAACATTCATTTTTAAAGTCTTGAGTTCCACATTCTCCCCCTTCCTCCCTTCCCACCCATCCTCACTGAGAAAGCACCAATTCAATATAGGTTATACATATGTAGTAATGAATTTTTTTTAATAAGAAAAAAAGCTTTATTTAAATCCAAATGTTTAGCATGAACTATATACATTATATCTAGACTGACAATGAATATAATCAAGACTTTTGACTACATCTTGTATTGGCTTTAAACAACTAATTAGTTTCTATGTAGATAGAAATCTGACTTATACTATTATATCAGATGAGATTGGGCACATGATTAAAACTTGGAAAACCATCAAAGACCTATTGAATCATTATTATTCATAAGTTATTTAAGCACACAGGGGATCTGAAAATCAAGAAGCATGATTCAAGACTACCTTAAAGTATCAAATAAGGATTAACATTTACAAAATGTTCAGAGAAGTACATCCCCTAGGCCTCTCAATTGCCATAAGCATTGGGAAGAACTTCTTCTCTCATAATCACTCTCCCAAAGGCAACAGGAGAAAGGTTAATTCACCCATGTGGTACATTTTCTCTGTCTTCTAAATTTAGTTATGCCATCTGTGACTTTTACAAACAAAGGTGAAACCAAGGAGAGATGCCCTTTTTCCCATTTAAAAATTACTGTCATCTGGTATTATCATTTTTAAATGTAACTTCATCTGACTGTAAGGACGGTATATCATGTGGGTAATGAGAAATAGTACAGAAAGATAAAAGATTCCCATTCTTGGGTATTTTTTTCTTCTCCACACACACTGTCTATAAAGTGTCAAAAAGTAGCTATGAAAATGGCATAAGAGCGATGGTATTCAACTCCTGATTTAGCCAGCCTCTGGAGATTTAAAGGTTTTAAGTTATATCCCTTGCCAACACCCCCACCCCCAGATATCTACATATATGTAGACTTAATATCATAATTTGCATTATATCTGAGCATAACTTTCCTGCAAGTAAGTGGGCACTTTCTCTCTCTCTGTCTCTCTGTCTCTCTCTCTGTCTCTCTGTCTCTCTGTCTCTCTCTGTCTCTCTCTCTGTCTCTCTCTCTCCTCCTTTTCTCTTCTTCCTTGCCCAATCAGAACAAAAGTAGCAAACTTTAAGAAAGAAGTTTCTGCCCTCCCTTAGAAAAATGTGTTCAAAATGAATAAAGTAAAAAGCTCTCTGGAAACTTTATGATGGGGGAGGAGGGTGCATAGATAGCAGAAATACAAGGAAAAAGTGGTATTTAGTGAGCCCTTGCAGTAGGAAAGAAGGAGAGAAACAAACATTTAATATGTATCTACTGTATTCCAAACACTTTACAAATATTGTCTCACATTATTGTCACAACAACCCTGAGAGGTAGATGCTAGTATTATCTCCATTTTACAGGTGAATAATCTAATGTACAACAAAGCTAAGTGACTTGCCCAGGGTCACACAGCTACTAAGGGTCGGAAGATAGATTTAAACTCATGTTTCCTGAACTCAGGTCCAACACTCTATTCCCCATGACATCTAGCTACCTAGGGGTACTGAGGCAGCTATTTGCTCATGTGATATTAACATTAAGTTTTTTTTTTCTGTAACATGGCCAAAGATTGTATGTAGGATGTGACATCCAGCCATAAAAGACTTTTCAAAAAAGGTAATTCATGATTCATGCAATGCTAAGCCGCAAGACATAATTTAGAACATTGCTAATTTAAGGTTTATGTCTAGGTAATGTTGTTGTTTGGCCAATTTAGCCTACATGTACCCACACAAGTCTGTTTAGATATGGCTTTCAGGGAGGCAAAAATGAGCAATTCTAATGTCTCCTTCCTTGACTTTTCTGTAAAGAAGATTTTGATTCATGACAGAAGAGAAAGCTAAAGGTTGGGCTAGAGGTTGGCCCCTCTGCTCTCTTTAGAAAAAAAAATAGGGCATTGTGCTAGAATTTTATCTAACTTCTCCTTTTTTAATTTTTATTGTTTCATTTTATTATTTATCTAATATTTTAGTTTTCAGCATTGATTTCCACAAGATTTTGAATAACATATTTCCTTCCCATTTTTACCCTCCTCCCCACTTCAAGATGGCATATATACTGATTGCCCTGTTCCCCAGTCAGCCCTCCCTTCTGTCACCCCACTTCCCCCATTCCCTTTTCCCTTAACCTTAACTTTCCCTAACACCTTAACGAATAGACTATCCCAAATGTCCAAAGATCTCCAAAAAGCCAATGAGGAGAAGACTGCCTTGAAAAGCAGAATTAGTCAAATAGAAAAGGAGGTCCAAAAGTCCAGTGAAGAAAATACTAACGTAAAAATTAGTTTGGAGCAAGTGGAAGCTAGTGATTTTATGAGAAACCAAGATATTATAAAACAGAATCAAAGGAACTAAAAATGGAAGACAATGTGAAATATATCACTAGAAAAACCACTGACCTGGAGAATAGATCCAGGAGAGATAATTTAAAAATTATTGGACTACCTGAAGACATGATCAAAAAAAGAGCCTAGACATCACCTTTGAGGACATTATCAAACTGACCTGATATCCTAGAACCAGAAGGTAAAACAGAAATTCAAAGAATCCACAAATTGCCTCTTGAAAAGGATCCCCCCCTAAAAAAAAAAAAACTTCTAGGAATATTGTAACCAAATTTGAAAGCTCCCAGATCAAGGAGAAAATTCTGCAAGCAGCCAGAAAGAAACAATTTTAATTTTGTGGAAACACAATCAGAATAACACAAGACTTAGCAGCTTCTTTTTTTATTATTTTTTTTTATTTTTAGTTTACAACACTTGGTTCTACATAACTATGAGTTCCAGACCCCCCTCCCTCCCCAAGAGGGCATGGAATCTGATATATCTTCAATGTATAACTTCACATTGAATTTATTTACACACTAGTCAAGTTGTGAAGAAGAATTATGACCAATGGAATGAATCATGAGAAAGAAGAAACAGAACCAAAAAAACCCTAAAAACACAAACAAAAGAGAGAAAAAAAGGGGAAAAAAGGCGAACATAAAGTGTGCCTCAATCTGCATTCATACTTCGTAGTTATTTCTCTGGATGTAGATAGCATTCCCCATCATGTGTCCTTTGGAGTTGTCTTTGCACCTTGTGTTGCTGAGAAGAGCAAAGTCTATCAGGGTTAGTCCTCACAGAATCGATATGTCTGTGTTTGTGTATTATGTTCTCCTGGTTCTGCTCTGCTCACTCAGAATTATATCATGTAGGTTTTTTCAGGTTGTTATGAAGTCCATATCATACCCATTTCTTATCGCACAATAGTATTCCATTACCTTCATATACCACAGCTTGTTCAGCCATTCCCCAATTGACGGGCATCCCCTTGATTTCCAATTCTCAGCTACTAAAAAAAGAGCCGCTATGAATATTTTTGTACATATGGGTCATTTTCCCACTTGTGTAATCTCTTTGGGATACAACCCTGGAAGGGTATTGCTTGGTCAAAGGGTATGCACAGGGGGGCGGAGCCAAGGTGGCGACTGGTAAGCACGGACTAGAGTGAGCTCCGTACCCGAGTCCCTCCAAAAACCTATAAAAATGGCTCTGAACCAGTTCTAGAACGGCAGAACCCACAGAACAGCGGAGGGAGGCAGGGCTCCAGCCCAGGACAGCCCGGATGGTCTCTGGGTGGGCTCTATTCCACACAGAGCTGGGAGCTGGGAGCTGGGAGCTGGGAACGGAGTGGAGCAGAGCCCAGCCTGAGCGGCGTGGACGATCCGGACCGGAAGCCGGGCGGAGGGGGCCCTAGCGCCCTGAATACGTGAGCAGGTACCAGACCCCTCGACCCACAAACACCAAAGACTGCGGAGAAGGTTAGTGGGAAAAGCTGCGGGAGTGGAAGGAGTTCGCGGTTCGGCTTCCAGCCCCGGGGGCAGCGGAGGTGGGGCAGCTACAGCTGTTGTTACTTCCGGCTCCAGGCCCACCCGGTGGGGGGAAATAAGTGGCGGATCACAGCAGGGGTGCACAGCCTGCCGAAGATCTGAGCCCAGTCTGGACTGGGGGTCCTTGGGGAAGGAGGAGTGCGGCTCTGACAGAGCTGGCACCTCCCCCCCAAACGTAGAACATAGAACTCTGTAATCTACAAGCAGTCATACCCCACTGAAAAACTCAAGGGTCAAGTTAGTTGGTTGGGAATATGGCCAGGACGCGAAAACGCGCCCAGATTCAGTCTCAGACTTTGGATTCTTTCTTTGGTGACAAAGAAGACCAAAACATACAGCCTAAAGAAGACAGCAAAGTCATAGAGCCTACAACCAAAGCCTCCAAGAAAAACATGAACTGGTCCCAGGCCATAGAAGAACTCAAAAAGGATTTGGAAAAGCAAGTTAGAGAAGTAGAGGAAAAATTGGGAAGAGAAATAAGAAGGATGCGAGAAAACCATGAAAAACAAGTCAATGACTTGCTAAAGGAGACCCAAAAAATACTGAAAAATACACTGAAGAAAACAACACCTTACAAAATAGACTAACTCAAATGGCAAAAGAGCTCCAAAAAGCCAATGAGGAGAAGAATTCCTTGAAAGGCAGAATTAGCCAAATGGAAAAGGAGGTCCAAAAGACCACTGAAGAAAATACTACTTTAAAAATTAGATTGGAGCAAGTGGAAGCTAGTGACTTTATGAGAAATCAGGATATTATAAAACAGAACCAGAGGAATGAAAAAATGGAAGACAATGTGAAATATCTCCTTGGAAAAACCACTGACCTGGAAAATAGATCCAGGAGAGATAATTTAAAAATTATTGGACTACCTGAAAGCCATGATCAAAAAAAGAGCCTAGATACCATCTTTCAGGAAATTATCAAGGAGAACTGCCCTGATATTCTAGAGCCACAGGGCAAAATAGAAATTGAAAGAATCCATCGATCGCCTCCACAAATAGATCCCAAAAAGAAATCTCCTAGGAATATTGTTGCCAAATTCCAGAGCTCCCAGATCAAGGAGAAAATACTGCAAGCAGCCAGAAAGAAACAATTTGAATATTGTGGAAACCCAATCAGAATAACCCAAGATCTGGCAGCTTCTACATTAAGAGATCGAAGGGCTTGGAATGCAATATTCCGGAGGTCAATGGAGCTAGGATTAAAACCTAGAATCACCTACCCAGCAAAAATGAGTATCATGTTCCAAGGCAAAATATGGACTTTCAATAAAATGGAGGACTTTCAAGCTTTCTCAGTGAAAATACCAGATCTGAATAGAAAATTTGACTTTCAAACACAAGAATCAAGAGAAGCATGAAAAGGTAATCAAGAAACGGAAATTGCAAGGGACTTACTAAAGTTGAACTGTTTTGTTTACATTCCTTCATGGAAAGATGATGAGTATGATTCATGAGACCTCAATATTAGGGTAGTTGAAGGGAATATGCATATATATATATGCATATATATATGTTTATGTATATATATAAGTGAATGTGTATGTATGCATGTATCTATGTGTATATGTATGTATGTGTATATATATATATATATGTAAAAGAAAGAGAGCAGACACAGGGTGAGTTGAGGATGAAGGGAAGATAGCTAAAAGAAATAAAATGAAATTAAGGGATGAGAGAGTAACTTACTGAAAGAGGGAGATAGAGAGAGATAGAATGGGGTGGATTATCTCCCATAAAGGTGGCAAGAGGAAGCAGTTCTAGGAGAGGAGGGGAGTGGGCAGGTGAGGGGGGAATGAGTGAACCTTGCCCTCATCAGATTTGGCCTGAGGGGGAATACCATACATACTCAGTTGGGTATCTTACCCCGCAGGAAAGAAGAGGGAGGAAGATAAAAAAAAAAAAATAAAAGGCAGGGGGAGGATGGAGTGGAGGGCAGATGGGGGTGGAGGTAATCAAAACAAACACCTTGGAAAGGGGACAGGGTCAAGGAAGAAAATTCAATAAAGCGGGATGGGTTGGGAAGGAGCAAAATGTAGTTAGCCTTTCACAACATGAATATTGTGGAAGGGTTATACATAATAATACATGTGTGGCCTAGGTTGAATTGCTCAACTTCTTAGGGAGGGTGGGTGGGAAGGGAAGAGGGAAGGGAATTTGGAACTCAAAGTTTTAAAATCAGATGTTCAAAAACAAAAAAACTTTTTGTATGCAACTAAAAAATAAGATACACAGGCAATGGGGCGTAGAAATTTATCTTGCCCTACAAGAAAGGAAGGGAAAAGGGGATGAGAGGGGAGGGGGGTGATAGAGGGGAGGGCTGACTGGGGAACAGGGCAACCAGAATATACGCCATCTTGGAGTGGGGGGGAGGGCAGAAATGGGGAGAAAATTTGTAATTCAAACAGTTGTGAAAATCAATGCTGAAAACCAAATCTGTTAAATAAATAAATAAATTGCATTAAAAAAAAAAAAAAAAAAGGGTATGCACATTTTTATAGCCCTTTGGGCATAGTTCCAAATTGCTCTCCAGAATGGCTGGATCAGTTCACAACTCCACCAGCAATGTAACAATGTTCCCATTTTCCCACATTCTCTCTAGCATTTATCATTTTACTGTTTTGTCATTTTAGCCAATCTGACAGGAGAGATGTGGTACCTAAGAGTTGTTTTAATTTGAATTTCTCCAATCAGTAGTGATTTAGAGCATACTTTCATATGCCTATAGATATCTTTAATTTCTTCCTCAGAAAACTCCCTGTTCATATCCTTTGACCATTTCTCAATTGGGGAATGACTCATATTCCTACACATTTGGCTCAGTTTCCTGTATATTTTAGAGATAAGGTCTTTATCAGAGACACTGGTTGTGAAGATCCTCTCCCAATTTTCTACTTCCCACCTAATCTTGGTTGCATTGTTTTTTTTTTTACAAAAACATTTCAATTTAACATAATCAAAATTATCCATTTTGCAGTTTGTAATGCTGTCTATCTCTTGTTGTGTCATGAATTCTTTTCTTTTCCATTAATCTTATAAGTAAACTATTTCTTGCTCTCCCAAATTGCTTATAATATCAGCCTTCATTCATAAATCATGAACCCATTTTGACTTTATTTTGGTATGTGGTGTAAGATATTGGTCTATGTGCAGTTTCTGTCCTATCATGTTCCAATTTTCTTAGCAGCATTTGTGAAATACTGAATTCTTAGCCCAGAAGCTGGATTCTCTGGGTTTATCAAAGAGTAGATTGCTCTAGTCATTGAATACTGTGTCTTGTGTACCTACCCTATTCCACGGATCCCTGACTCTATTTCCTAGCCAGTACCTGGTAGTTTTGATGACTGCTATTCTATAGTACAGTTTAATATCTGGTATGGCTAGGCCACCTTCCCTAGCATTTCTTTTCATTAATACTATAGATATTCTAGACCTCTTTTTCTTCCAGATGAATTTTGTTATTATTTTAGCCAGCTCCATAACATAAATTTTGGTAGTTTGATTGTTATGGCATGGAATAAGTAAATTAATTTAGGTAAAATTGCCATTTTTATTATATCAGCTTGGCCTAACAATGAGCAACTGTTATTTTTCCATTTATTTAGATCTGACTTTATTCACGTGAAAAGTGTTTCATAATTATGTTCATATAGGCCCTGGGTTTGTCTTGGCAGATAGACTCCCAAATATGTTATAGTGTCTACAGTAACTTTGAATGGAATTTCTCTTTCTATCTCTTGCTTTGGGGCTTTTTTAGTAATAAATAGGAATGCTGAGGATTTATGTGGGTGTCTTTTATATCCTGCAACTTTGCTAAAGTTGTTTATTATTTCAAGTAGTTTTTTACTTGATTCCCTAGCATTTTGTAAGTAAATCATCACATTATCTACAAAAAGTGATAATTTAGTTTCTTCTTTGCCTATTCTAATTGCTTCTATTTCTTTTTCTTCTCTTATTGCTACAGCTAACGTTTCTAGTACCAAATTGAATAGTAGGGGTGATAATGGACATCCTCGTTTCACCCCTGATCTTATTGGAAATGCATCTAGCTTATCCCCATTGCAAATAATGCTTATTAATGGTTTAGGTAGATGCTCTTTATCATTTTAAGGAAGGCTCCATTTATTCCTATGCTTTCTAGTGTTTTTAATAGGAATGGGTGTTGTATTTTGTCAAAGGCTTTTTCTGCGTCTATTGAGACGATCATATAGTTTCGGCTAGTTTTGTTGCTGATATGGTCAATTATGCTAATAGTTTTCCTAATATTGTACCAGCCTTGCATTCCTGGAATAAATCCTACCTGATTGTATTGTATTATTCTCATTATAAGTTGCTGCAATCTTTTTGTTAATATTTTATTCAAAATTTTTGCATCAATATTCACTAGGAAAATTGGTCTATACTTTTCTTTCTCTGTTTTGACTCTACCTGGTTTGAGTATTAGTACCATATTTGTGTCATAAAAAGAATTTGGTAGGACTCCTTTTTCCCCTATTTTCCTAAATAGTATACAAAGTTTAGGAATTAATTGTTCTTTCAATGTTTGACAAAATTCATATGTAAAACCATCTGGTCCTGCAGATTTTTTCTAGGGAGTTCATTGATGGCTTGCTCAATTTCTTTTTCTGAGATGGGGATATTTAGGTATTTTATTTCCTCTTTTGTTATCCTGGGAAATTTAAATTTTAGTAAATATTCATCCATTCTTCTCAGGTTGTCACATTTATGGCCATAAAATTGGGCAAAATAATCCTTAATTATTGTTTTGATTTTCTCTTCGGTAGAGATGAATTCGCCCTTTTCATTTTTTATACTGGTAATTTGATTTTCTTCTTTCTTTTTTTTAATCAGATTCACCAAATGTTTATCAATTTTATTTTTTTTCATAAAACCAACTCTTTGTTTTATTTGTTAATTCAATAGTTTCCTTGTTTTCAATTTTATTAATTTCTCCTTTTATTTTCAGTTATTTCTAATCTGGTATTTAATTGGGGATTTTCAATTTGTTCTTTTTCTAGCTTTTTTCAGTTGCATGCCCAATTCATTGATCTCCTTTTTCTCTATTTTATTCATGTAAACATTTAGAGATATAAAACTTCCACCAAGAACCGCTTTTGCTGCATCCCATAAATTTTGTATGTCATTTCATTATTGTCATTCTCTTGAGTGAAATTATGAATTGTTTCTCTGATTTCCTCTTTGACCCACTCATTCTTAAGAATTAGATTATTTAGTTTCCAATTGTTTTTTAGCTTGTTTTCCATGGTTCTTTATTACAAATAATTTTTATTGCATCATGATCTGAAAAGTATGCTTTGACCACTTCTGCCTTTCTGCACTGGATTGTGAGGTTTTTATGCCCTAGTACACAGTCAATTTTTGAGTATGTGCCATGTACCACTGAGCAGAAACTACATTCCTTTTTATTCCCATTCAGTTTTCTCCAGAGGTCTATCATATCTGCCTTTTCTAAAATTCTATTCACCTCCTTAACTTCTTTTTCACTTATTTTGAGGTTAGATTTATCAAGTTCAGAGAACGGGAGGTTGTGATCTCCCATTATTGCAGTTTGACTGGCTGTTTTTTCCTCTAACTCCCTTAACCTCCCATCAGATATTTCACATTTTTTTCTTTTTTCCATGCTTTACATTTTGTTTGACTACTTCTTGAAGCCTCATAGAGTCATTAGCTTCCACTTTCTCAATGCTAATTTTTAATGAGTTGCTAACTACATTTTGCTTTTGAGTCTCCTTTTCTAATTGGTTGATTTTACCTCTTAGGATGTCATTTTCTCTATTTAGATTCTGAATCTCCATAGCCATTTCATCAATCTTATTTTTTAAGGACTTGATTTCATTAGTGTTTTTTTTTCCATTTTTTCTTTTACCTCCCTAATTTAGTTTCTAAAATCCTCCTTTAGCTCTTCCAGTAATACTTTTTAGCCTTGAGACCAGTTCACATTCCCTTTTGAGGTATCAGATGTGGGTATAGTATCATTGCTATCATCTTCCAAATTGATATTTTGATCATGTCTGTCTCCATAAAAAGAATCAATGGTCCTTGGTTTTTTGTGTTTTTCTTCATGTTGGTTAGCTTTTTCTTGGCTTTACAATGAATTTCTGCTTTTGGGGCTCAGGGCTCTCTGTCCCAGGTTTCTTATTCTGGGGATCATGAGTCTAGTTACTGGCTTTGTGTATTATAGTTTCCTGAGGTGTGGTGGATGGGGCTAGCTGCCTGAAGTCTCCTTTTCCCCTGGGGTTGCTGTCCAGCCCTGTTGCTCTTCAGCAATGGTCTCAGCCTTTTAATTTTTGTGCTAGTTTCTGGCACTTCCCTTGGGGGTGCAAGGGTACATCTGGGCTCCTGGTGTTGACCCCTGATGGCTCTGCCCCTCTGGGCCTCAGGAACTCCCACTGCTTGGCCACTGAAGCCCCACTTCTGTCTCCTCTATTACAGCATTTTTTCCCAAGGAATTCTCTGGGTCAAGGCCGGAGGGATTAGAGCCTTTTACCTGACTATTATGTCTCCCAGAAGTTCAAGAAGACTCATTTCATACCTTTTGGCTGCAAACCTCAGGAGTTGATGTCTCATAGCCACTGGCTTTGCACTGCTGCCTCTTGTCACTTCCACAGACTCCCATCCTATGTTGGGAGGCCTGAGGATTTTGTCTGGTTTTGGGCACCCAGCTTTCTCCCAGCCTGTCTTGCACATTGGTTTCTGCAGCTGCTTCCACTTTGGTGCTGTCTGGAGTAGCTCTGCATGCTGAGATGCTCTCCTAGCCTACAGATTTGTCCTGTTGGCCTTCTGGACTCTCCTGACTTGGAAATTTGCCTCACTCAGACTGAAGCCACAGTTAGGCTCCCAATCACATTGTCACAAAAATGTTCCTAGTCCCTGAGTTACTACACTCACAGGATATGCGTTCAATCGTCCTCACTCACAGCCATAGCTAGGGATCACTTCCAGTCAGCACTGCTAGGCCTGTCTTCTGGAAACAGCATGGGGTCCCTCCATCTTCCCCCATACAACCATCTGCTCTTCCTCATATGAAAGTGTTGGTAGTGAAATTTCTTAAGGCCCTGAGCAAGGTGGAAATTTTTGAGGCCTGTTCTGCTTCCTAGCCAAGCTTTTCTAGGGCCTTCTGTTTCATAATTCAATGTGGTTAACCTAGAGCTTTCTATTATGGCCAAACCTCAGCCCTTTTGGGCCCACTATTTTATGAAGTGATCTAAAGTCTTAGGAGGACAACTATTTTACCCTCTTCATTTTTGCTCATCTACATTGATTTCATGGCAATTTTCTCTCTGTTTACAGAGGAAATCTGGAGAGCTTGGAAATTTCTGACCCACTCCAACATTTTCTCAGAATTCTGTCTCTCTCTGTCTCTCTCTGTCTCTTTCTCTGTCTCTCTCTCTCTGTCTCTTTCTCTCTGTCTCTCTTTCTATCTGCCTCTCCACACACACATACATATACATATACATAGTGTAAGTGTATATAATGTATATGTACACACATATATATACACACATACACATATTCTTATGTGTATGTTTATATACAGGTATAGGTATATGTGTGTTTATGAATATATGTATGTGTGTGTATGTACATGTGTGTATACACATGCATATATTCCTGTGTACATGTGCGTATACTCCTTCAGAGAAGGTTATTAAAAGTTACAAGTATCATTTTCCCATGTAGGAACATAAAGAGTTTAACCTTATTAAATCCCATATGATTTCCCTTTCTTCTTCCTATTTACCTTTTTAAGCTTCTCTTTAGTCTTGTATTTATATTTGAAAGTCATTTTTTTATTCATATCTAGTCTTTTCATCAGGCATGCTTGAAAGTCCTATATTTCATTCAATATCCATTTTTTTTTCTGCTGGAGAATTATACTCAGTTTTTCTGGGTAGATGATTCTTGGTTGTATTTCTAACTTCTTTGCCTTCTGGAACATCATATTCCAAGCCCTTTGATCTTTTAGAGTGGAAGCTGCTAAATCTTGCTTTTTCCTGACTGCAGCTTCATGATACTTGAATTGTTTCTTTCTGGATGCTTGTAATATTTTATACTTAGACTCGAGCTCTGGCATTTGGCCCTAATATTCCTGGTAGTTTTCATTTTTTAGATCTCTTCATGAGGTGATTGGTGGATTCTATCAATTTCTATTTTACCTTCTGCTCCTAGAATATCATGGCAGTTTTCCTTAATAATTTCTTGAAAAATGATATCTGTGCTCTTTTTTTTCTTTATCATGGTGTTAAGGTAGTCTAATATTTATAATAATCTCTTGGGGATCTATTTTCCAGGTTACTTGCTTTTCCAAAGAAATATTTCACATTGTCATTTTTTTTATTCTTTTGCTTTTGTTCTATTGTTTTTTGATGTTTCACAGAGTCATAAATTTCCACTTTCCAAATTCTAATTTTTAAGGAATGGCTTTCTTCAGTAAGCTTTTCTACCTTATTTACAAATTGGCCTAGTCTGTTTTTAAGTTGTTTTCTTCAGTACTTTTTGTGTCTCCTTTTTCAGGCTGTTGATTCTTTTTTAATGACTTTCTTGAATCACCCTCATTTTTCTTCCCAATTACTCCTCTACTTTTCTCACTTGATTTTCAAATTTTTTTGAGCTCTTATGGCTTGGGGCAAATCCATATTTTTCTATGAGGCTTTAGCTACAGGAGATTTAACTTTGTTGTCTTCTTCTGAGTGTTTGTTTTGAACTTTGCTGTCACCGTAGTGACTTTCTAAACTTGGGATATTTTTCTGCTGTTTGGTCATTTTCTAGACAATTTCATGAATTTTAACTCTAACCTAAATTGTAGCTCTGCTTCCAGAGTGAAAGGAGCAGCATCCCAAGCTTCAGGGTTTTTTTGTGAAGCTTGTTTCAGAGGTAAATCCAGGTACCTCTAAGTTTTGAGTTCTGCTAAGGTGATATAATCTGAGGAGAAGTATATTTACTACCCTCCAGCACTTTGCACTGAGCCCCAACGAAGAATAAGAGTGTAAGAGTACCCCTTTCTCCCTTCTTTTCAGACATGAAGAACTATATAGATGGATACACACATACATATAAGTATATACATACAGGGGCGGAGCCATGATGGCAGCTGGAAATCAGGGACTTGCTTAAGTTCTCCCCCAGGTCCCTCCAAACACCTGTAAAAATGGCTCTAAACATATTCTAGAGCTGCAGAACCCACAAAATAACAGAGGGAAGTGGGGCTTCAGCCAGGAAAACTTTGATGGTCGCTGGGAAGGGTCTGTCCCACAGAGTTGGGAGTAGAGTGGAGCAGAGCCCAGTGTGGGCATCGCCAGGAGCAACCAGACCAGGAGCCGGGCAAAACAGGTGGTAGGGCCCTGAATCATTGAGCTGTGGCAGTTACCAGACTTCTCAACCCACAAATGCCAAAGTCAACAGAGAAGGTTAGTGGGAAAAACTGCTAGAATGGGGTGAAAGGAGTGCTCAGTCATCCTCAGCCCTGGGGGCTCGGGAGTGGTGCACCTCCAGGAATGTTTCCAGAGTTCCAGCTACAGTTGCTATAGTTGTGTACAACCCAAGGCCCACCTTGTGGAAGGAATTAAGTGGTGGAAGAGAACAAGAGTGCAGAGCCTGCTTGGATCTGAGTCGTGGTCCCGGTTGCTGGTTCTTGGGGGAGGAGTAGCGCTGGTGTGGCAGAGCTTGCTACATAGAAGCAGCTCTGAAAACAGAAGCACAGCCCCTAAAGCTTGGGACACAGTACTCTCCACTCTACAAGAAGTCATACCTTGACAGAAAGCTCAGGGGTCAAGTAGTTGGCTAGGAACATGAACAGGAAGCGAAAATGGATTCAGATTCAGACTTGGACTTTGGAATCTTTTTTTTTTTTTTTGGTGACAAAGAGGATCCAAACATATAGCCATAAGAAGCCAACAAAGTCAAAGAGCTTCCATCAAAAGTCTCCAAGAAAAATATGAATTGGTTTCAGGCCATGGAAGAGCTCAAAAAGAAGTTGGAAAAGCAAGTAAGAGAAGAAGAGGAAAAATTGGGAAGAGAAATGAGAATGACATGAGAAAACCATGAAAAACAAGTCAATGGCTTGCTAAAGGATACCCAAAAATACTGTAGAAAATAACACCTTAAAAACAGACTAGATCAAATTGCAAAGGAGCTCCAAAAAGCCAATGAGAAGAAGAATGCCTTGAAAGGCAGACTTGGCCAAATGGAAAAGGAGTTCCAAAAGACCATTGAAGAAAATATTCCCTTAAAATTAGATTGGAGCAAGTGGAAGCTAGTGACTTTATGGGAAAGCAAGATATTATAAAACAAAATCAAAGGAACTAAAAAATGTAAGACAACGTAAAATATCTCATTGGAAAAATCACTGATGTGGAAAATAGATCCAAGAGAGATAATTTAAAAATTATTGGACTACCTGAAGTCCATGATTGAAAAAAAGAGCCTAGGTACCATCTTTCAAGAAATTATCAAGGAGAACAGCCCTGATATTCTAGAGACAGAGGGTAAAATAGAAATTGGAAGAATCCACTGATTGCCTCTTGAAAAAGATCTCAAAAAGAAAACTTCTAGGAATATTGTCACCAATTTCTAGAATTCCGAGGTCAAGGAGAAAATACTGTAAACAATCAGAAAGAAACAATTTGAGTATTGTGGAAACACAATGAGGATAACACAAGATCTAGCAGGTTCTGCTTAAGTGATTGAAGGGCTTGGAATATGATATTTCAGAGGTCGAAGGAGCTAGGATTAAAACCAAAAATAACCTACCCAGGAAAACTGAGTATAATACTCCAAGGCAAAATATGGATTTTCAATAAAATAGAGGACTTTCAAGCTTTCTCAGGGAAAAGATCAGAAATAGAATGGACCAGAATAGAAAATTTGATTTTCAAGCACAATAATCAAGAGAAGCATGAAAAGGTAAACAACAAAGAGAAATCATAGGGGATTTACTAAAGTGGAACTGTTTTGCTTACATTCCCACATGGAGAAATGATGTGTGTAATTCAAGAGACCTTTCTCAGTATTAGGATAGTTGAAGGGAATATATATATATATATAAAGAAGGCACAGGATGAGTTGAATATGAAGGGATGATAACTAAAAATATTAAATTAAATTAAAGAATGAGAGAGGAATACATTGAGAAAGGGAGAAAAAGAGAGATAGAATGGGAAAAATTATCTCATATAAAAGTGGCATGAAAAAGAAGTTCATTGGAAGGGAAGAGGGGGCAAGTGAGGGGTAATGAGTGAATCTTGCTCTCATTGGATTTGACTTGAGGAGGGAATAACATCCACACTCAATGGGGTGCCTTACCATACATGAAAGTAAGTGGAATGGGATACAATGGGGAGTCATAGAAGGGAGGGCAGATAGGGGTAAGAAGTAATCAAAAGCAAACACTTTTGAAAAGGGACAGGTTCAAGGGAGAAAATTTGATAAAGGGGGACAGGATAGGAGGGAGGAAAATATAGTTAGTCTTTCACAACATGACTGTTTATGGGAGTGTTTTGCATAATGATACATGTGTGGCCTATGTTGAATTGCTTGCCTTTATAGGGAGAGTTGGTGGGGAGGGAAGAGGGGAGAGAATTTGGAACTCAAAGTTTTAAAACAAATGCTCAAAAAAAGTTGTTTTTGCATACAATTGGGAAATAAGATATACAGACAATGGGGCATAGAAATCTATCTTGCTCTACAATAAAGTAAGAGGAAAAGGGATGGAGGAAGGGGGAGTGGGGACATAGAATGGTGGGCTTACTGGGGAATAGGGTAATTAGAATATATACCATCTTGGAGTGGGGGGGAGGTAGAAATGGAGAAAAAATCTGTAACTCAAAATCTTGTTGAAATAAATGCTGAAAACTAAAAACTATAAAATAAAAATCATTAAATTGAAAGAAATAAAGAAAGAGAAAGGAAGGAAGGAAGGAAAGAAGAAAACCAGAAAGAAAGAAGGAAAGAAAGAAAATAAGAAAGGAATAAAGAAAGAAAGAAGGAAGGAAGGAAGGAAGGAAGGAAGGAAGGAAGGAAGGAAGGAAAAAAAGGAAGGAAGGAAGGAAGGAATGAAGGAAGGAAGGAAGGAAGGAAATGAAGAATGAAAGAGAGGAAAATGAACAGAATTTTAGAAAAGTTAGATATGATAGATCTCTCAAGAAAATTGAATGGGAATGGAAAAAGAATGTATCTTTTTCTCAGTGGTACGTGTCTTTCACACAAAAATTGACAATGTATTAGTACATTAAAAAAAAACCTCACAACCAAATGCAGAAATGCAGAAATATTTAAAGCATGTTTTCTTCATATCATAATACAACAAAAATTACATTCAATGAAGGGCTGTGGAAGCATAGATTAAAAAATAATTGGAAACTAAATAAAATCTAAAGAATGAGTGGATCAAAGAGCAAATAATAGATACATTCAATAAATTCATTAAAGAAAATAAGAGCAACTAGACAACATTTAAAAACTCATGGGATGCAGTCAAAGCATTATTTATGGGAAATTTTATTTCTCTAAACTCTTACATCAATTAAGTAGAAGTAGTAAAAGCGGGACCAGGGCTGAATTGCCAGATGTGGTAGCCATCCCTTGGCCTCTCTGCCCAGGATTGGAGTGTGTTGGAGCTATGTGAGACACAAGAATAGAGGTAAAAGAAACAATAGAAAAAAATCACTGATGAGAACAAATTTTAAAAACTAAAATTGGTGAAATGGTTAAGGAGGGAAATAGGATGGAGAAAAAGACGCAGATAGTAATCATAAGTACAAATGTGAATGGGATGAAATCTCCCATAAAACAGAGGCAAATAGTAGGATGGATTAAAAAGACAATTCCACAATATGTTGTTTACATGAAACAAATTTGAAACAGGGATACACAGAAGGTAAATGTAAAAGGCTGGAGTACAATATATTATCCTTCAGGTGAAGTACAAAAAGAAAAGCAGGGGTAGCAATCCTAATCTCAGACAAAGCAAGAGCAAAGATAGATCTAATTAAAAGAGTTAAGGAAGGAAACTCTATCCTGCTAAAAGGCACCATGGACACTGAAGCAATATCATTACCTAACATATATGCATCAAGTGGTACAGCATGAAATTCTTAGAAAAGATGTTAAGGGAATTACAGGAAGAAATAGACAGTGAAACTATACTAGTGGGGAACCTTAAACTTCCCCCTCACTGAACATGATAAATTTAACCTCAAAATAAACAAGAAAGAAGTTAATGAGGTTAATATAAATTTTAGAAAAGATAGATATGACAGACCTCTAGAGAAAACTGAGTTAAGATAGAAACTAATATACCTTTTATCTTAGTGGAACATGGCACATACACAAAAACTGACCATGGACTAGGGCATAAAAATCTCACAGTCCAGTGCAGGAGGGCAGAAATAGTCAATTCATCCTTTTCAGATCATGATGAAATAAAAATTATTTGTTATAAATGGCCATGGAAAGATAGGCTGAAAACTAATCGGAAACTAAGTATTCTAATCCTAAAGAATGAGCAAGTCAAACAAAGAATCATAGAAACAATCACTAACTTCATTCAAGAGAATGACAATAATGAGACAACATACAGTTCTTAGGGGAAGTTTTATTACTCTGAATGCTTATATAAATAAAATAAACAAAATAAAGAAGAAGATCAGTTAATAGGGCATGCAATTTAAAAAGCTAGAAAAAAGAACAAATTAAAAATCCCCAATTAAATACCAAATAAGAAATACTGAAAACCAAAGAAAAGATTAATAAGATTAAAATCCAGAAAAAAAACTATTAACCTAATAAATAAAACTAAGAGCTGGTTTTATGGGAAAAAAATAAAATTTATGAAGCTTTGGTTTTGATTTTAATATTTGATTTTAAAAAAAGAAAGAAAAAAACCAAATTACCACTATCAGAAATGAAAATGGTAAATTCTCTTCCAATAAAGGAGAAATTAAAACAACAATTAGTAATTATTTTGCCCAATTGTATGCCCATAAATTTGATAATCTTAGGGAAATGGATGAACAATTACAAAACATAAATTGCCCAGATTAACAGAAAAGGAAAAAAAATACTTAAATAACCCCATCTCAGAAAAAGAAATTGAACAAACCATCAATGAACTCCCTAGGAAAACTCTCCAGGGCCAGATGGATTTATAAGTGCATTCTACCAAACATTTAAAGAAGAATTAATCCCAATACTTTATAGACTCTTTCAGAAAATAGCCAAAGAAGGAGTCCTACGAAATTATTTTTATGAGGCAAATATGGTAAAAATTCCTAAACCAGGAAGAACTGAAACAGAGAAGGAAAAATTATAGACCAATTTCCCTAATGAATATTGATGCAAAAATTTTAAATAAAATATTAGCAAAAAGATTTCAGCAACTTATAAGAAGAATAATAAACTATGACCAGGTAGGCTCAGCTAATATAATAAAAATGACAATTTTACCTAAATTAATTTACTTATTCAGTGCCATACCAATCAAACTAGTAAAAATTATTTTATAAAGCTAGAAAAAAATAACAAAATTCATCTAATAGAACAAAAGATCCAGAATGTAGAGGGAATTAATGAAAAGAAATCCTAGGGAAGGAGGCCTAGATATACCAGATATTAAACTGTATTATAAAGTAGCAATTATCAAAACCACTTGGCACTGGCTAAGTAATAGAGTGGTGGATCAGGGGAATAGGTTAGGTACACAAGACACAATAGTCAATGAATATAGTAATCTATTCTTTGAAAAATCCAAAGGGTCTAGCTTCTGGGATACGAATTCACTATTTTATAAAAAAAAAAAAAAACTGCTGGGAAAACTGAAAAATAGTAAGGCATAAACTGGGCACAGAACAATATCTTACAGTGTATAACAAAATAAAGTCAAAATGGGTTCATGACTTAGAAATAAAGTCTGATACTATACACAATTTAGGAGAAAAGGGAATAGTCTACTGTCTGACTCACAGAGAAGGGAAGAATTTATGACTTTACAACCAGTGTCTCTGATAAAGGCCTCATATCTAAAACACAGGGAACTGACTTAAATCTATAGGAACACAAGTCATTCCCCAATTGAGAAATGGTCAAAGAATATGAACAGGCAGTTTTCAGAGGAAGAAATTAAAGCTATCTATAGTCATATGAAAAACGTGCTAAATCACTGTAGATTAGAGAAATGCAAGTAAAAACAGATCAAACATCTCCCCTGTCAGGTTGGTTGACATGTCAAAACAGGAAAATGATAAATCCTGGGGAAGATGTTGGAAAATTGAAACATAATTCCATTATTGGTGGAGTTACAAACTGATCCAACCATTCTGGAGAGCAATTTGGAACTATGTCCAAATGGCTATAAAAAGGTGCATACCCTTTGACTCAGCAATACCTCTTCTATGGCTGTATCCCAAAGAGATTATACAAGGGGGGAAAGGACCCGTATGTACAAAAAATATTTATAGCAGCCCTTCTTGTGTTGGTAAAGACTTGCAAATCAAGAAGATGCCTGTCAATTTGGGAATGGCTAAACCAACAGTAGTATATGAATGTCATGGAATATTGTTGTGCTACAGGAAATAAGGAGGAGATGGACTTCATAAGAAGCTGGAGTCTTATATGATCTGATGAGGAGTGAAGGAGCAGAACCAGGAGAATATTTGTACACAAGCATAGACACATTGCTTCTCTGACGACTAATTTTAATAGACTTGGATCTTCTGAGCAATGCAAGGTTCTAAGACAGTTCCAAAAGACTCATGATGGAAAAGGCTGTCCATATCCAGAGAAAGAATTATGGAATCTGAATAAAGATTGAAGCAAACTATCTGCTTTCTTTTTTATTTTATTTTTGCTTTTGTTACATCTTTCTTGTGCTTCATTTCATTGGTTATACTTCTTCTTTACAATTTGATTATTGTAAAAGAAGTTTAATGTGAAGGTATTTGTAGAACCTGTAAAAGATTACATGCTGTCTTGGGGGGAGGGGAAAGAGGGAGGTGGAGAAAATTTGGATCTCAAGAAGTTGTGGAACTGAGTGTTGTAAACTAAAAGATAATTAATAAAATATAAAAATAAAATCAATCCTAAAAAATAAAAGAAAATAGAGAAAGAGAAGATTAATTAATTGGACGTGAATATAAAAAGGTAGAAAATTACAAATTAAAAATCTCCAACTTAACAGTAAGTTGGAAATCCTGAAAATCAAAGGAGGGATTAATAAAATGTTAATTAAGAAAAAGATTTAAATAATTAATTAAACTATGAGCTTGTTTAATGAAAAAGTCAGTAAAATAAAATAGACTAAACCATCGGTTGAATTTACTAAAAAAAAAAAAAAAGAAAGAATGAAAGAAAAACAAATTACCAGTATCAAAATCGAAAATCATGAGTACACTGCCGATGAAGAGGAAATTAATTATGAGGAGCTATTATGCCAAATTATATGCTAATAAATCTGGCATTCTAAGTAAAGTGGATAAATATTTGAAAAAAAGTAAGTTGCCCAGATTAAAATATGATTAATCTGAATATTCAAATAACTCTATCTTAGAAAAAGAAAAGGAAAATGCCATAAATGAGCATCATGAGAAAAAATCCAAAGGACCAGTTGGATTCACAAGGGAATACTTCCAAACCTCTAAAAAGCAATTAGTCCCAATAGTATGAAAATTATTTGGAAAAATAGAGATAGGAATCCTACCAAATTCTTTGTATGACACAAATATGGTGCTGATACTTAAACCAGGAATTGCAAATAGGCCAATTTCATTAATGAGTATTGATACAAAATTTTAAATAAAATATAATCAAGAAGATTACATCAATATATTTAAATATACACTATAAGCAGGTGACATTTATACCAGGGCTGCAGGGCTGGTTCAATATTAGGGAAACTACCAGGATAATTGACAATATCAATAACAAAATCAACATAAATCATATGATTATCTCAATAGTTGCAGAAAAAGCTTTTGGCAAAATAAAAACTTTAGAAAACATGGGAATATATGGAGCTTTCCTTAAAATGATAAGTAGTACCTTTCTAAAGCCATCAACAATGATTATCTGTAATGGGGATAAGCTAGAAGCCTTTCCAATGATATCAGGGGTAAAGAAAGCATGTCCATTAGAAACACTAATAGTCAATGCTGTCTACCTATAGCAACAAGAGAAGAAAAATGAATTGAGGGAATTAGGCAGTGAGGAAACAAAATTATCACTTTTTGCAGAGATATGATGGTATATTTGGAGAACCCTAGAGAATCAACTAAGAAACTAGTTGAAACAATTAAAAAGTTTAGTAATGTTGTAGGACATAAAATAAAGCCATGTAAATCTTTAGCATACACACACACATATATATATGTATATATGAGAGAGAGAGAGAGAGAAATCCAATATAAGTATATAAATTAATGGTAGACAATGTGAAATACTTGTAAGTCTTCCTGCCAAGACAAACCCAGGAACTATATGAACACAATCACAGAAGAATTTTCACACAAATAAAATCACTTCTGAACAACTGGAAAAATATCATTTCCCCATGGGTTGGCCAACCAGGAGGCCTTTAACAGCAGCTGCCCAGAGTGTCTTTAAGTCACATGACACTCTTCCAGTAAGTGGGAGTCCCCTGCCTTATAAAACCGGACGTGAATGCTTCCCTGGTAACTATGAATTGTTATTTGAATCAGATGAGGTCTGTCTGTTGATGTTTGTAATTTATATGTGTATTAGCTCTTAAGTTCAAAGCTTTTCCTCCCGAACTAAGTGAATTATATATTTGTGTTTGATTAAAGTGAGATTGTTAACCCCTTCAAGTTACTCTCCTTAGTAAAGCAGATCAAAGAACCTGTGCTGACAGCTCTTGTTGTTGGTCTTGTTGGGTCTTGTACCTCAACAGTTGAATTGTTGTTACAAAAATGGCATAGTCATGGCAATATCTGCAGTTTAAAAGGAAAGTATGGAGTTTTGGGGTACTGAGATGGTGATCAAATGCTTCTGTTATTGGGTTGCTCTTTGCACTTGTGATGGCTATGGTTCTGTGGAGCCCCAGGAGCAACAGAAGCCTGAAGGAGAATGGGCAAGTAACAGTGATGGGAGTTGTTTCCTGGGAGACCAGAGCAGGAGCCCTGGGAGATAACCTCTCCTTTTCCCTCCCTACTGCACTGACACTCCGGAGGAGACATGCTGGAGCACAGGCTGTGCCAGGAAAACAAGCAGAAGCTTGAGGGAGGTGTGGATGGCCAGAGGGAGGGCTTGAGTGAAAAAGCTCAGCTCCAGAGGACTATGTTGGAAGAGCGAAGGTCTTGAGATTATATTGTATGTGGAGTTTTGAAAGAGGAGTGAAGAATGGCCTTTGTGAAGATTTGGTGGGAGCAGCTGGTGAGAAGAGAGAAGAAGCTGATGGTTGCTGTGGACAAATTGACCCAGATGGAGAGGAAGACTGCTTACATGAGAACTTTGGAAAGATGAAATGGCAAGCAGTGAACTGCCTCTGAGCTAACTTTGGTGAAGTGAGCGCAAAGGGAGGGAGCCACCTAAATGTGAATTCTGGCAGAAACCAGGAGAAGCCAGTGGGAGCTGGAGGTCCAGGAAGCCAGGAACTTAGAATTCAGCACTGGGGCAAGATGGAAACTTTGCAGCAAGGGGCTGAGTGGGCTTTTTTGCTGCCTTCCCCTGGGACTGTTTGGGACCCAGGAGGGAGGGGTGGAGTTGCCTATGATGGGGTGGGGAGGAAGTGGTTGGGACCTCCAGGGACCCCACCCTGTTGGCTTTGTAGCTCAGACACCCCTCAGGACTTGGAAGTGGGGGTGGGGTTTGAACAGTGTGGGGAGAATAGACTCCCAAGAGAAGCTTATTTGGACTTTTTTTTTTGTTTGAGTTGGGCCTTTGGGTGCCAGGAGGAAGACTGCAACTGCAGTGTGGGGACAAGGACACATCCCCAAGAAAACTTTGCTTGGACTTTTTTATTTTCATTGGGACTTTGTAATTAAATCATTCCCATGCCTGACAGTACTGTGAGGAAGCCTTCAATGGCAGTGTGGGGAGAAAGACATACCCTCAAGAAGGACATTAGTTGAAGATTCTGTATTTACTAAAGAAGATTTTTACTTGCGGAGACCTAGGAGTAGATCGTGTTTGTATTGTAAATAAGTATTTGGGGAATTACAATGAATGATATGTTTTGTTTTGTTGTAAATGATGTTTTAGTTCCCTGATTGATTGGATCACAATGTATAATGCTTCTATTGTGTTCCAGATCCATGGCCATTTAATTTAGATATTGTTATGCCAAGGATCCAGGAGGGGTGGAGTGTTACAGTAATTAAGGTAGGGCTTTTTTACTGTTTTGTCTTTTGGAGCACTTATTTATTCAAGAGCCCTTGATGAGTCTGGCCTTTGTTTTTTCTACTAAATTGGGGGTCTTTGATCACTCGCTTGCCTCAAGGGAAAGCCTAGTTTAGGTGGGTTTGAGTCACATGTTTGTGATGCCTAAAGGCAAGGTAGGTTTGAATCACATGTCTGTGATGCTTTTAGGTCATGTGGGTTTGAGTCACATCTTGTGATGCCCTTTGAGCCTGAACAGGGTATATAAACTCAGAAGTTGGTGTTTTTCCTCCGGGGGGTCTCACTCACTGGAAGAGTGGTGTGTTACTCTGGGCAAGCCATTGTAACTGCCCCCAGCTTTGCTAACCAAGACCAATTGGTTCTTCCCTGGTAACTGAATTGTGATTTGGTCTGTTTGTATTGTCTCTGTTTATAATTTGTTTGTACTTGCTCTAAAGTTCAGGATGCTGGCTTTTCCTCCTGAACTAAGTGAATGATATTTCTATGTTTGATTAAAGTGAGATTGTTAACCCTTTAAAGTTATGTTCCTTAGTAAAGCAGATCAAAAGAACCTATGCTGGAAGCTCTTGTTGCTAGTCTTCTTGGGCCTTACACTTCAACAGCTGCTGCTAGCCACATTATTGTTACTCTATTGATCAGAGAAATGCAAACTAAAACAATACTGTGGTATGCCCTAACACTTATCAGATTGACTAATATGGCAGAAAAGAAAAATGACAAATGTTAGAAGGGATGTGGAAAAATGGGGACACTAATGCACTCTTGGTGGAGATGTGAACTGATACAACAATTCTGGAGAGCAATATGGAATTCTGCCCAAAGGGCTAAAAAACCATGCATACTCTTTGACCTAGTAATACCACTACTCAGTCTGTATCCCTCCAAAAGATTAAAAAAAAGAAAAAGGAGCTATATGTACAAAAAACATAGCAACTCCTATCTGGCAGCAGAGAATTAGAAATTGAGGGGATCCCCATTATTTGGGGAATGGCTGAATAAGTTGTGGTATGTGGTGTTGAAGAAATATTATTGTACTATAAAAAAAGATGATCAGGGTGCTCCCAGAAAAAAAAATACCTATAAAGACTTACATGAGTTGAGGCAAAGTGAAATGTACTGGGTACAAAGTAACAGCACTATGGTAAGATGATCAGGTATGAATGACTTAGCTATTCTCAGCAAAATGACAGTGCAAGACAACTGTGAAGGACTTATAATGAAAAATGCTTTCCATCCTCAGAGAAAGAACTTTTGTTTTCTGAATGAAGATTGAAGCACACTTTTTTTAAAAGTTTCTTTTCCTTTAGTTTGTTTTATTTGTCTGTTTTCTTTCACAACATGAATATTATTGATATGTTTTGCATGACTACAAATGAATAATTTATATCAAACTGCTTCCCTTCTCAATGAAAGAGGATAGAGAGGGAGGGAACTCAAATCTTAAAAGAATAAGAATGCTAAAAATTTGTTTTAATGTGTAGCTGGGTAAAATAAAATAGTAAAAGAGAGAAAGAAATAATTTTTTTTCATACACCTCAACCCACATCAAGTAGCTGGGAAGAGTAAGTGCCTGCCACTTCATGTATGCAGATAGAAGAACTTTGTAGGGTATGCCAGCAAAGGTTCTCTGAAGGATGATGTTTCAGGTCAATCCTATGAAAAATTATATGAGGTTTTGTTTTGTTTTGTTTTGTTTCTTTGTTTTGTTTTGTTTTGTTTCCTTTAGGAGTTAGTCTATGATTTATTCAATTCTACCCACCCCCCTTAAGATTGGGCTGGTTAACTTCTCTATTTGTTATTTTTAATCTTAGCATTTTACATTTTCAAATGTCTACTTTATCAAAGATAAAAGGGTTTTTTTTTGTATTTATACAAGATGGTTTGATTTCTTTTATTTTCTGTTAACTGTGATTTTTCCCTTTTTAATTTTTGATATGGAAAATTTGCTTGCTCTATTTCTTTAATTACACATTATCTAATTTATTAATGTTTTTTAAAGTCAGTTTTATTTTTCAACTCATTTTCTTTTGTTTTCCTTGTATTTATCTCTTCTTATCAGTAGTAACTCACTGCTTGGTTTCCTTGAAGTCATCTCAAATGAGTGTTCTCTTCCTCCCCTCTATCCCCTCCTAAATGTCCTCCAGTTTAGACCCAAATAGTTTGATCTTGACTTTTATTTCTTCTTCTTTGGGGTACATCTTTAGCCAGTAAGTTCTCTCTCTTTTTACCTGGTCGTCCATGACAGAAACGATATAGGGTTTTTAAAAGACAGTATTCTTGTCCCCTTGTAACATAATCCAGAATTTTGCCAAAAATAAAGCAAATAAAAAACTTCCAAATTATTCCTGCTCTGCTAACCTATCCTATTTGTCTTTCTCCCACTTCTTCTGTGATAGTGGGGGAGAGGTAGCAATGTGGAAAGAGGATGCAAAGAATCTCATAACATTTATACATCAGCCACAATAATTAATTTGATTGTAGATTTTCAAAATGATTTTTAAAAATAATTTAATATTGATTGAATTGAAGTACTCCTTAGGATGATGAGCTAAACAGAGCTTATTTAAATTCAAATGGATAATCTCCTTATAAGTGGAACATTAAGTAATTACGAAAATTGTAGTTGATATGAAAACAAAGATACGCAGATTTGTTTGGGGGGAAATAAATGGACGATTTAGCTCAGTTGGTTTCACTGCATACTCTAGGATACAAGAAACACCGTCTTATCATTTACTTGGTGATGATACTTTGTAGTACAAAGCATAAATATGATGTTAGAAACTATTTGTGAAGCAACATCTATTGAAAAGGATGAAGTAGAGAAATTTATGAATGAATTGAAAAACTCATCCAAATCAAAACACCATATACACTGATTGTTCTTTGACTCCAACTGAAGAAAGAACAAAGGAAGAATTGTGAACTAGCCAAATGCATTAGAAATTTTACCTTCAGATTAAGTACTGAAAATGGTCAAAAAATATAAATTATTTAGAAGCCTCCTCCTTATTTAGTAAAATTCTTTCAAGAACAGAATCAGATCATGGCAAGCATAAACCACATTTTATAAAAATGATGATGACAATACCTTAACATAAAGCAATGACGTTACTGAGATGGATTGGTAAAAATGAAGATATGTGCAAAAATTATTCATTTCTATTAAAAAAAGTTATTCAGTTAAAGGCACTAAGTTAGAGGCTAAGTTTTTAAAGACAAAAATGAAACATTATTTACACCAAGGAACTTGCATTGTATTGAGGGTTTCTTCAGGTTGTAATATAAATTCATGTAAACAAATAGAAGTTTAGGAGTATGAAATGTGAAATGAAGGAATTACATACATATATATATATATACACACATATATATATACATATATATACACATATATATACATATATATGTACTTTTTTCAAAATGAATACTTAGTAAATTCTCAATCATAGAATATATTTTTATTCTTCAAACTAAAAACAAAAAATAAACATATTTCTTTGAAATTAAGAGCTATGTTTTACCTTAAAAATTTCAAAGGTGTCTGTTTCATTGATTTTTTTACTCTAAATCATAAAACAACATTATTAACTATATTTTCTTGGCTAAAACAAAGTAAATGAATACCTTCTCCCCAAATTGACCCTCCTCTACTAGCCTCACTCTTTGACATGAAGGATTAATAGTAAACTGTAAGGATTGATGAACAGAGGTACATCCTTTTAAACTAAATTTTAACTTTGTGCCTTACTTTTCCCTATTTCCCAGAGCCCCAGAATTATACACTTCAGCACTGAGTGGCAGCAAGATGACTCAGAGGAAAAATGTTAAGTTGATTTTTCTCTTACCTGTCTGCAGGTAGCTGGAGTCTCTCGGAGGAGATGTGAAAAGGAAAGCATCCTTGAGATTGGGAAGAAAAATATAGGAAGCTTGCCTGATGTAGAAAACACTTGCAGTCATCGAAGTATGTTGTTGTTATGTTATTTGAGTCATGTATGACTCTTCCTGACCCCACTTGAAGTCTTCAGGGCACAGATACTGGAGTGCTTTACCGTTTCCTTCTGCAGCTCATTTTACAGATGAAAATACTGAGGGAAACAGGGTTAAAATGACTTGCCTAAGGTCACACAGGTAGTAAGTGTCTGAGAACAGATTTGAACTTCTTGATTCTATTCTCATTGCTCTATCCACTGCATCACCTATCTGCTTCTCATCCAAGCATAAATTCTACCAAGTTAAGAGAGATTATAGAAGAAAAGTGATTGAAAGGTCAGAAAGAATGTTATAGAGAGTCCCCATACTGATCGATTCCCTGGAATCACTTTCTTTCTCTTGAACCAGATATTTGATAAAGTGGTGTCAAGTGAAGTGAGTGGTAAGCAGAGGAAGAAAGGGACAGTCAATAAACATTTGTTGAACACTAGCTATGTGTGAAATACTTTGCTAAGCACACAGGACACAAAGAAAGGTAAGAATTTCTGCTCTCAAGGATCTCATAGTCTGTTGGAAGAAACATGTACAAACAAGTTATATGCAGGACAACTTGAAGATAATAAATAGAAGGAATGTACTGAAATTTAAACAAGTTGAGAAAAGCTTCCTACAGAAGGTAAGAGTTCATCTGAAATTTAAAGAAATCCATGGAAGCCCATATAGAGATCTGGATGGAAGGCTTTTCAGGCATGAAAGATAGAAATCAATGACCACTAAGATTGTGGCTCCCCCAAGAGTGCAAAAGCTACTTTCTTCGCTGGTGGGCCTTCAATTCCAGGCGGCCCCACAACAGCAACAGAGCTACTTGGGAAACAAGGATCTCATAATCAAGACTATGAATACAAGATAATTTAATGAGGGAAAGAACATTATAAATTAGAAAAGGCCATATGGCACCTGAACCAAACCTTGATAAGGATAAGTTTTAAGAGACAGGTCTGAAAGAGTGTTTTTCAACATGCTATAGAAACTACATAAGTATATGGAGACATTATATACAACGAAGAGTTTGGGGAATAGTTAGTCCACTTCAGTTTCAATATGGGTTGTATAATAATAAAGTAATAGGATATTAAACTGGAAAGATCATTTGGAGTTTGAGTATGGAGAACCTTTCAAATGAGGTTTAAGAATTTATTTCCCATCCTAGAAGTAAAAGGGAGCTACTGGATGTTTTTAAATAGGGGCACTGATGTAATCAGAACACTATATTAAGAAGATTAGTTTTATAAGTGGATGGATTAAAAAAATGACCAAAAGGAAACAGTGAGGTGAGTTAGCATGATTTTATAGTAATCTACGCATGAGGTGAGAATATTTGAATTTGTATATTAGCAGTAAGATATATAAATCATGCATTGACTATGAAAATAAGAAATAGAAACAAAATAGTAAACATAAATCATATAAATAGTCTTTTGAAGTTTAAAATGTACCTTCCTCACAAAAAAGAAAACCTATTTGGTAGGTGGTGCAGAAGTCAGGACTAAGACACATTCAAGTTCAAATCCAACCCTAGCTGTGTGACTCTGGGCAAATCACTTAATCTCTGTTTATATTACTTTCCTCATCTGTAAAGTGAAGAAACAATAGCAGCTAAATCCCATAGTTGTTGTGAGACTCAAAAGACATAATAATTCTAAAGTGCTTGATACCTAATAAGTGCTACCTATTTTATTAATATTGTTATTATTGATTATTTTACAAATGAGGTAGCTGAGGTTGAATGGCTTGCTGCTTAGATAGATATCAGAGGTGAGAACCAGACTCAGGTCTCCTGACACTAAATACGCCATTAGTATTTTGCTCATATTACAGTTATTATAACCAGTAGGAATAAGTAGCTCAGAAAAAATATCTTAACCAATAAATAAGTTCTTGCCAATCAGAGAAACAGAGCAACGTAGACACATTGATACAGAATCCAAGTTCATTGTAGAGAAAAATAATTTTAGAGAATAATGAGGCAATATTATGATGCTACTATCCCCCACAACAGGGAGACACAAATCAACAGAAGAATTTACCTTAGACTTAAGTAAACTGGATAATTACAAAAGCATTAAAATGAAAAAAGAAGGTAAAATATAGGCAAAAATCAGAAAAGATTATCAGCAATTCTTTTGTGATCAATTTTTGTCATATCTGACAGTGAAAAAACATTTGGATTCATTTTGGACTCACCATAGGTGATGCCCAGTGTGAGAAATTTGACATACATTCAATAAAATGGAATCAGGAAGAGGTACAGAAAGTTGCCAAATGTATATAAAAAGTCATGGAGTTGAAACAATTTTGGAGGCACTCAGAGATCAACGTTTAAGATGTATGAAAGAACTCTTAAAATTTCAAAAAAAGGAAAATGTTGAACAGCTTTATTAACAAAATAATGTGACCAAGGAGACATAAGCACCTACTCATCTATATTATGCCTTTCTTCTTTCTATAGATTTTTTTTACAAACATCTATACACATAGTGATAATATCTTGCTGAAAATATAGAACAGAAAAAAGATTTTACAGATAATTATTATAAAGGACCACATCTTAACAATTCCCAAAATCAACTGAAACATTTATAAATGTCAAACCTTCCAGTTTTCATTACTTGTTGATTATAAAAAGACTTAACTCTATAATAATAATTATTACCACTTATTTCATTCTTACATGTATTGATAATATTCATGTATAAACAGTCTTTACTAACCTGGATTATTCACTTATATTGATTGCCCTGCGGACTATTTTTCAGATAGGGGAGAAATGGCTACTATTTGTAAGCATATTTTTATGGACTCACAACGATGAAAGTATACTTTAAGAAATGTATTGTGCATGAGTTAATTGTTCTAAATATATTCTTCCCATGAAGAATTGACTTAAGTATGCCACTCAGTCTCTTAACATACACACATTCAGCTTTCTCCTTGATAACCATATGGTCAATGATTCTGAACTGGGGATATCCTGTATATTTCTAAATATAACCTTCATTCACTACTTCAAATTGGCCTCCAAATTTAAGATAAAAGCCTTTTCTTTTTATTCTTCCTTACTGCCATTAATAGTTCTAAACTTACGTAGTATTAATTGTAATTGAATATTGTTGTTCATGTGTGCTTGTATGTGCATATTTGTTTTAGGGGGTATCTGAGCTTAAGCATGAATAAAATTCATGCTTAAGAATAAATAAGTAAATACTCATTTTAAATGACTTTTTAATCTCTCTTCAAATAAAGTGATTTCCACTTATATGTTAAAATTATGTAAAATTACTGACACAGACAATCAGAGAGATTCATTGATTCTCTATATTCATTGTTCCTTTAATTAATACTATCAAGTAACATATAAAATGCCTTACACATGCTGGCCTAAAGTTCTCCTAGGTATTAAGGAAGATGTTATTTATGAAGTCCAAATGGATGTAGGATGCTCTAAAGATAACACAATTTTATGCATTGGTGTTCTTAAGTATTGATAACATCATACTCGTTACTCCAAAATTAGAGTACTGCAGGACCTAATCAATGAGATAAATTATTTCTCAAGATTTTCTCCTGGCAATACACACAAAGAAAAAAACAAGCAGAAAAATTCATGAAGGTTATAATGGATAGTTGGAAATACTTTCCACTAAGTCTAACAAGGGTATATAACTCAGCACTAGCAATGGACATTGTCACTCCATAGATGTCAGGATCACAGATTCAGAGAATCTCAGATTTAAATTAAATCTTAGGGCTATGCATTACCTGAATAAGGGGGGCCATCATCTCCGTAGTGCTAAACCAAGGATTGTACTTCCTTTTATAAATTCAATGCAAATATGTGGTGATGATATACTACAATCTTACCAATCAAATATCCCTCAAAACTGAAACATTATTATTTATCCTCAATTCAGCATGTATGAGCCAATGAGTGTCCAGGTTCAGCTTACTCCCTATACCTCACCTAGAAAATGTCTTTAAGGATTTCAATGAGATGTCAGTACATACATCCATTCCTTCCATAGGGATGTCCTTCATGACTACTCATGCAGTCCATGGGGATATGAGACTTAGTGGTGATGATGGACATCTATTTAAGAAGCATATAAAAGCCCTTTAAAGAAGATCAAATCAAAAATAATGGTCTCATTCCTTTAGTCTCACCAAGCTGAGAAGCTCTCCTGCAAGTGACAAGACCAAGATAAAAATTAAGGCAGAAATATGAACAACACATTTTCTATGCAAGTGACCACAAAATTATCTCTGCTCTTAAAAGTGAGATCTTTCATCTTTTGTCATTGTTGTTAAAAATTTCCCTGTAATACTGTGGCACATTGTTTATCAAGGTGTATATATTTGGTGGCATGGAGGCTCACCTCTGGAGTTGTCACTCTCAATATGACCTCTTTAGCATCTTGGCAGCTATAACAAACTTAATTTCTCTTGTCTTCCAATAAGTTTCTTTTTTCTTAACAAATTTGGTTTTTTACATTCTTTTGCTACCTGCCTTCCTTAATTTTGTCCTTTCTACTACTCTTTGAATTCTTCTTCTTCAGTTTGAATTCTTCTCCTTTTCTTTTGTCTTCTTTTCCAACACCTTATGTTCCTTACCTCCTCTGGATCTTCCCTTTCATCTTACATCCTTTTCCATCAATTTTTGTCCGCATTCACCTAAAACTTCATGTGATTTTTCAATTTCTTCTGGATTCCACTAAAATTTTCCTTCTTCAAATTCAACCTCTGGCTTTTAAAAACTAATTACAAAACTCTCAAAATCATCTCTCCAATTCTGTGCCATTCTTAAATCCAAATCATTTTCTAATTCTTTACCCTACGTAACATTTTCCCCAGAACAGACTACACATAGGACTGGGGTATATTACATTTGAGCAAAGTGTGAACTACTTAAAATATTCTCTAGTTGCTTCTTACAACATAATTAGTCTGATGATGATGATATATGGCTATGAATTGTATATGGTCTTAAATAACTCAATATTGATTAAAAACAGGGCAATGGGAAAAAAAACCCTTATGTCTGTAAATTGGCCATGAGTTATTTAAAATGGTTACTTTAATATATGAAGTGTTATGGTCGAGATATAGACAAAGATATGGTAAAAATGCAGCATGGTCAGAAAGGTGGTAGGTGAGTAATGTAGAGTGAAAGATAGCAGATACTCAAATGGAATGGTAATATTCACAATGTCTTAAAAAGCTTTGACTAGGGTGTCCAGCATATTGGATATGTCTTCTGTGGAAGGAAATATACAAGAATTGCATGCAATTAGGAAGCATGGATGAACTGTCATATGGAAATAATGGAAACAACTTGCACAAATAGGATCAGAAATCTATTAAAGTATAATCTATTCATTGAAAAAAGTCACACTATTTTATAATCTGTCTCTGAGATCCAAAAGAAGCCTAAACTTGGGTATTTGGTACCTGATGATAACAAAAGTATAAATGATGCCAATGGGAGATCGTACTCATTTCTTCGTTTTATGTGTATCCATTCTGACTCAGTCTGCTTTTGATTCATGCTGTACAATCTCAACCTGGCCTTCTCTACTGCTAGACAATACTATTATATCTCCCTTATCAACTTGCATCCCCATCTCCACAACAGTTCTAAATATTTTCACTTTTCTTCAAACCTCCCATGGCTCTCTTTCTTGCCACTCTCTCAGTTGAGAACTTTGCTTCATACTTTAAAGAAAATAACAGGGATATTTGCTGAGAGATTTCTTTTCTCCCTTCCTCCACATCTCTCATCACTCAGGTACCATCTGCCACTATCTTCTTCATCTATATTTCACATGATGAGGTGACTTTACTCTTTACTGGGCTAACCCCTCTAACCTGTTCAGCTAAACTCCTCAAAGAGGACATCTATAATAAGTGAATTCACTTTATGTTCTCATTCTCTTCTTAACCTTTGACAATCTAGCTTCTGATCTTATTATTCCACCAAAACTACTCTCTCCAAAGTTACTAATCTCTTCCTTTCCCCCCATTGGCCTTAAATTAATCCTAATTTTCTTTCATCTTTCTGAAGCCTTTGACACTGCTGATCTTCCTCTCCTCCTCAATACTCTCATCTCTCTAGGTTTGAGGGATAGTAATCTCTTCTGGTTCTTCTTCCACCTATCTGATTTCTCCTTCTCTTTTTCCTTTTCTGAAAATCTTCCAAACTATACCTTATAACAATTAGGATCTCTGAAGGTTCTCTCCTGGGACCTCTTCTAAATACTCTATACTATTATTATACTATATTTTCTCTATATACTATTTTATTTGGTAGTCTCAACTCCCATGTATTTTAATTAACTAATTAATTAATTATTTTTAATTAATATGCTGATGATTCTCAAATTTACCTATCCTCTCCCGAACTCTGCTGACTTCCAATATTATATCTCCAACTGCTAATTAGGCGTCCTAGATGTCCATTAGGCATCTTCAACTCAATACATCCAAAACATAATTCATTATTTTCACCCTTTAAACATTCCCAACTGCCTGTTTTCCTTTTTACTACAGAGGACAACACCATCCTTCCAATCCCTCAGCTTCACAACCTAGGAGTCCTCCTGAACTGTTCACTATCTCTACCCTCCTCCCTCCATTTCCCATCTGTTGAGGGCTGTCTATGTCATTGTTGCCACGTCACTTGGATATTCCCCTTTTTCTCCTCTCATACCTGTTACTCTACATCTACAGGCTCTTGTAACCTCATGCCTAGATTATTATAATAGCCAGTTGGTGGGTCTGCCTGCTTCAACTCTCTCCCCACCCCAATCCATTTTCATAAAACAACTAAAGTGATTTTCAGAAAGTTTAGCTCTATTATGTCACTTCAAAGTAAACAAAATGCAGTGGCTCCCTCTTGCCTCCAGGATCAAATAAAAAATACTCTATTTGGCATTCAATATCCTTCATAACCTAGCTGTCTCCTACATTTTTAGTCTACTTCTCAACACATATGCTTTAATTCAGTGACATTAGCCTCCTGACTTTTCCATAAACAAGACACTCCATATCTCAGCTACAGGCATTTTTTCTGCTTGTCCCCCATTCCTAAAATGTTCTCCCTGTTCTGCTCTGACTAATGACCTTTCTGGTTTCTTTCAAGTTACAAATAAATATTTTATCTTTTACTGGAAGCCTTCACCAGTCCCTTTTAATTCTGGTTCTTTCCCTCTGTTTATTTTTTTCTGTATAGCTTGCTTTGCATATATTTAATTGCATGTTTTCTCAGGATAGGGATTTTTTTTCCACTTTTTGTATCCCCAGAACTTAGTATTTAGAATGTAGTAGGTGCTTAATAAATGTTTACTGATTCATCCATCCATTGTGTATGTGTTACCTAAGGATTAATTCAGATAATTAAATATTAACCCCAGATGAAGATTTGAAACAATCATTCTTATTTATAGTTAACAGTGCTAATGTAAAATTAATTGAAATTAAACCAAGACTTTATAAGGGAAAGCAATCAATGTGGCTCATCAGCCTTAGGAAGTTATATATTTGAAATAATAATTAAAATCATCAAATGCCTTTCTCTCTCAGTGAAATTACAGAACACCAGTTATAACTACTTTTTCTTTTCGTATATGTCAAGTGATACTGGGAAATTAAACAATTAGATTAATTACACAAAGTATTAAATAATGAATTAGAAAATACCTGAGAAGAAATTTCCCATGGTGGCTTGGCAAATCATTGTTAAATGATGTTATTCACCTTACTGTGGACTATGGTTAATGGGGCTATGGGAACAGCATTCAGTGTATGGTAAAATAAAACACTGCACAGATGCCCTGTGCTATGACAATGGATACTTAAAGATCAATCTGCATCTTACATTCCCAGCTGTGAACCTGAAAATGACAGCTATTATCCAGATTTACATTTTAGCCAGGCTAGAATAAAGCCAATAAATCATTGGGACTTGGGCTGTTCAGATAATTACTGTGTGAGTGGCTTGCTTGTGCTGCATTAGGTGAGAAGCTTACAAGGAGTGAGAGCAGAGTGTGGAAAGAATGACAGTGAAAAATGGCTTTGATTTCCATGTTAAGATGAGCCCTTACAACATGCAAATTGTTGACTGTTGTAGCTAGAACTGAAGCAAATATGCCCCTTCTGGTCAAACACTTCAGACTGTGACTGTTCAACTAGGTCTCTAGAGAAGTCGTAGTTAGAGTGAGCAGTAACTTGGTTTATAGTGTTTTTTTTTAAATAAAATAGCCCAAGATATATTTGTGTACCTAATCCCTTAATGAAAAAGATGATGCAGTCAGTCCCCAGGGCTACCTTGTGGTGAAGTGTTTACACATTGTCTTTGCCAGTCTTTATTGACAGTTTGTAATTATAATGACCAAATATATCCTTGAAGAAAAGAAAAAAAATCTAAAACATCTATTGAATTTACTCTCATCTTGTGAAGTCTATTGTATTCTGTCTATTGAAGTTTTCAATAGTTATGTTGGAAATGTTTGCAAACTGTTTTCTGCGTATTTATTCATTTCCTTATTTCTTAATAAGGCATGGCCCAATGAATAGGGTAGTGGGAAGGGATATATTCAGAAATGGAAGTGATGTAAGAAAAGCGATCAATAAAAATTGTTTAAAGTAAAATAAAACAGTGTTTCAATTAAAAATATACATTAAAGAGTGCTAAAAATATTTTATTTACTTAGTAACGGTAGTAGTGCTAATAATAATAACTGATGTTTATTTAGAAATATACTTATATTTAGAAATATATTTAGAAAGTACTTATTGATATGCATCATTAAATCTTCACAATGACACTAGAAATTAGGTACAATAAAGGTTATCATATTTATTTTTGAAATGAAGCAATACGCTCATAAAAGTTAAATTACTTGCACAGAATGACATAGTAAGAATCAGAAATTGAAATCAAAAACAGATCTCTTTTGATTCCATATCTAATGCTTTGTCTACTATAATATACCATGAAGTCTTTCCAATTATGTATTTTAAATAGAACAATTTTATATTGTACAATTTTAAGTGTCATTGTTAATTAGTTTACTTATTAATCTTTTGCTGATTTCGCATGTTGCATATCACTAGGTGTTCCATAGATCATAATTAAGGGTATAGTCACATTTCTCTGGTTTCTAATTCTCAGGGTTCTGAGACATTTGATACAGGTATACCTTTAAGGAAGTAGAATGAGTAAGGCACAAGGCTTCACAGAATCTTCCCCTATGAATGAAAAAGTTCTTGTTTTCAAAAGAATGCTCAGTAAGAACATAGAAAAGCACGATTCCACAAGCACATGCAAATATACATAAAAATAAGGTTCCTGAGTCCATAACAATAGCAGCTGTGTCTCCTTGCTATGACCAGAAGCTACATCTGGCTACTTCTCACTAAATTTTAAGGATTGTGTAGTTTCAAAGTATATCCAATACTTGACATAATACTTAGCAAGTTGCATTTGTTTAATAAATGCTTATTGACTTTACTTGACTTGAATTAGAATATCCAACTTTGTTGAAGGATTTATTTTGTGTCCTTTTCTTACATACTCCACTGAATCCAATTTCTTTACTTCCATTATATACACAGGCCATAAAAAAGTAGGGTGAAAGTGCCAATTAGTAGCTCTTATAGGGAAACCTTTCTTGTCAGTTTCCATTTTGCAGAGTGCAAGGTAGCATCTGCCTGTCCTACTGCCTTTGTACCCCACTGTGTTTTCCCTTCTATTGTTACATTTAGACTATAGAATTATGCTCAGAATGAGCAAATTCCTATCCACATGCTGACCAAACAGAATGAAGCAAATGGAAGGGCTGGTGAAAAGGAAATGTGTGTGTTCCTTTATTGGAAAAAAACAAAGTAAAGTAAAATAAAATACTAGAATTACAGAGTTGGAGGTTACCTTTTAGAATATATAGTCCAATATCTTTACTTTATACAAGAGTAAATAAAGGCTTTAATACATAAAATTTTTTACCTGGTCTCACAAAGTAAATTCATTATATAGCGAAAGCTACAAAACTCATCTTCTAACTCCAAGTTTAGTGATTGTTCCAGTATACATTGACTAGGAGATAAAACAAAGTTCAAGATTAGAGCAGAGAATGAGTACGGGATGCCCCATTAAGAATGGTTGTAGAGAGGGTCTACAGAAGATGAAGATTCTGGGGGCTAAATTTATTACTTTTTTTTTAAATTCCATACTAGTCAAAGGCAAGAAAACATGATAACTTGAGAGCTGACTTTGGAGACAGGATAATCTGAGTTCAAATCTTACTTCTGATTCAAAATGATTTGGTCTTATGCAGTATTGTAATTTCTCAGTGATGTAATCAATTGTCTAAGACCCTAAGTTGTAGAAAAGGTACTGATCTGGACTGATAAAGAGAATTTCCTATACTAATTGAAATCATAGATCTAATCCCATCCACACTTTTATTTTAGAGTTTAATGCAGTCTGGGAAGGGCAAACTTATAAAATCAGATATAAGTTTACGCTATATAATAATATAAAGTACAACTACCAACAATATTTATTCTGCTTCTTCATAAAGCACAATCAAGACACTAGGGTATACTGCTGAAATGTGGGAACATGATAAATAAAATTACCAAAATTATATTTGGAAAGCCAGATGAATTGAAATGTGCCATTTCTCTAATAGGTGATTTGAAACACTTTTTTCATATACCTATATGGAGCCACAGTTTCTACATCTGAGAACTGTCTGTTCATATTCTTAAAACATTTATAATTAGGAAATGGCTCTTTTTCTAATAATGTTATATCAGTTTGTGTGTGTGTATGTGTGTGTGTGTCTTACAACTGAATCTTTTATCAGAAAAATTCACCGTATATATTTCCCACTTAATTATTTCCCCTTAAATTTAGCTGTGTTGGTTGTTGTTCTTTCTCCTTCCTTATTGAAGAGGACTGTGATATCAGGGAGGTGATGCCACAGTGAATTGGATTTAATTGAGGGAGTGGTGTGCAAAATCACCAGCCTCACTTTCTCCTCCACAGCTATCCAGGCCTGGTGGCCAGATATATTTCAGGACAACTGTAGATCACTCAGGATGCAGTGGGGACCTTGGTCTTTGCAAAATATGCTAAATCCGTAGTGATTAGACAAATGCAAATCAAAAGAACTCTTAGATACACATCAGATTGGCTAAAATGACAAAACAGGAAAATGATAAATCCTGGAGTAGATGTGGGAAAATTGGGACACTAATGCATTGTTGGTAGAGTTGTAACCAACCATTCTGGAGATCAATTTGGAACTATGCCCAAAGAGCTATACAATATGCATGCACTTTGATCCAGCAATACCATTTCTAGGGCCATATTCCAAATAGATCATAAAAATGGGAAAAGGACCCACACATAAAATATATTTATAGCAGTTCATTTTGTGGTGGTCAAGAAATAGAAATTGAGGGGATGCTCATCATTTGGGGAATGGCTGAACAAGTTGTGGTATATGAATGGAATGGAATGCTATTTTGCTATGAGAAATGCTGAACACATAGACTTCAGAAAAACCTGGAATGACTTACATGAATGAACCTTGAGTGCAATAAGCTGAACTAGGAGAACATTGTACACAGTAACAACCACAGTGTGTGATGACTAATTTTATAGACTTAGCCCTTCTCAACAATGCAAGGATCTAAAACAATTCCAAAGGACTCATGATGGAAAATGCCATCCACATCCAGGGAAAGAACTAAGGAGTCTGAATACAGAGTGAAGCCTATTTTCTTTTGTTGTTTTGTTTTGTTTTTTCTTTCTTGTGGTTCTTCCCATTCATTATAATTCTGCAATACAACATGACTAATGTTAAAATATATTTAATAGGAATGTACATGTAGAGCCTTATTAGATTGCAGGCTATCTTGTTGAGTAAGGGGGTAGGAAGGGGAGAAAATTTAAAACCTATGAAAGTGAATGTTAAAAACTAAAAATAAATAAACTAATTGAAAATTATAAAATAAAATGAGGATGTAATGGCACTTACCTAAAGGCTGTTGAAAGGATCAAATGAAATCACACATGTGAAGTATAAAATTTTAAGAACTTTTAAAAAAGAAAAGCTATATGAGTTGGGCACCCCAACCCCCAAATCCAACCCAGTTTTATGCTGGCTCATTAGGGGGGCTCAGTCTTTGACTGTAGCTTGCCATGCATGTGCCCAGCTTAAGAGAAATAAAAAAAATACATGGACCCAGACAAATTAGTTTAATTTGGCTTTCTTATATCAAACTCTGTCAGGTGAAAAGAAAAAAAAAATTGAAAGAAAGAGAGAGAGACAGGGGGAGGGGAAGAAAGAAAGAAAGAAAGAAAGAAAGAAAAGAAGGAAGGAAGGAAGGGAGAAAGAAAGAATGAAAGAAAGACAGATAAAAAGAAAGAAGGGAAGGAAGGAAAGAAGGAAGGAAGGAAGGAAGGGAGAAAGGGAGCAAGAGCAAAAGACAGAAAGAGAGGAAAGAGAAAAGGAGGAGAGGAGGAGAGTAAGGGAGGAAAGGAGGAAGGAAGGAAGGAGGAAAGGAAAGA
Source organism: Trichosurus vulpecula (assembly GCF_011100635.1). Taxonomy (NCBI): domain Eukaryota; kingdom Metazoa; phylum Chordata; class Mammalia; order Diprotodontia; family Phalangeridae; genus Trichosurus; species Trichosurus vulpecula. The sequence goes on along the minus strand of NC_050574.1, from coordinate 402,632,089 downwards.
AGGAGGAAGGAAAGGAGGAAGGAAGGGAGAAAGGGAGGGGGGAAGGAAGGGAGAAAGAAAGAAAGAAAGAAAGAAAGAAAGAAAGAAAGAAAGAAAGAAAGAAAAGAAGAAAGGAAGGAAAGAAGAGGAAGAAGAATAAGAAAGAAAGGAAGAAAGAAAGAAAGAAAGAAAGAAAGAAAGAAAGAAAGAAAGAAAGAAAGAAAGAAAGAAAGAAAGAAAGAAAGAAAGAAAGAAAGGTGTGTTGCCTAATGTGCCAGTTTCAGTTTTGTCCCCAGTGGCCAACTCCTTTTCTGCTCACAGAGGCTGATTTTCATCATTCATTCTCAAAGAGGACTATGATATCAGAGAGGTGATGCTATGACATGCAAGTGAATTAGATCTTGGAACTGAGTCTTTTATCAGAGAAATTCATTATAGATATTTCACAGTTAATTGTTTCCCTTAAACTTAGTTTTATTATATTTACCCATGCAAATATCTGTTTAACTTAATGTAATCTAAATTTCATATTCAATAATCCTCTCTATTTGTTTTTGGTCATGATACAACTGCTATGTGATTTTTCCATGTTTCTCAAATATGTTTATGTTGTGATTTTACTTTCAGGTCACATATAAACTTGAAGCTTATTTTTTACATGGTATGAAATATTTTTTTCTGAATCTAATTTCTTTCATACTGCTATCCAATTTTCCCAGGAGTTTTGTGAAATATTGAATTCTTATCCATCTAAAACTTCAAATAAAATCATGGCAAGATTACACTTCATACACATTAGAGTAGCAAAGATAAATTAAAAATGGAAAGTGATTAAATATTAGAGCAGCTGTGGAAAAACAGGCATATTGATATACTGTTGGTAGACCCATGAATGAGTACAACCATTCTGGAAAGCCATTTATAATTATTCTCAACAAGTACTAAACAGTGCCTTCCCTTTGATTCAGCTATACCAATGCTTGGTCCATTTCTAAAGAGATAAAATAAAGATAAAAAATGTCCTTTATATAAAAATAAATACATGATCTCTTTTTGTGGTGGCAAAAAACTAGAAACCAATTGTTCAACAACTAAGGAACAGCTGAATAAGTTGTGACATATAAATATACTTGAGCACCATTGTCCCATAAGAAATTAAATAGATGATATTAAATAGATATGGCAAGATTTATATGGCGTGATACAGGGTGAAACAAGAAGAAATAGAACAATTTAAACTATATCATCACTAGTTTAAAAATTAACGATTTTAAGGAATTTTGTAAACCAATGAAGAATGAAATAAGCAGAACCAGGAAAGCAAAATTACCACAGATGTAAAAAACTTTGGTATCTGTAAGAACTGTGATAAAAATGACTATTCATTATTCCAGAGAATAAACGGATAATAAAACATGCTACCATCAAAGAGAGATGATGGATTTAATGTGTTGAGTCAGATGATTTTTTTCATGGGTGCAGGCAGTGATGATTTTTTTCCTTGATCATGTATATTTGTTTCAAAGATTTTGAGTTTTCTTTTCTTCTTTTCAATACTTTGGAGGAAGGAAAAGAAGAATATAATTATGTTAATTTAAAAAAAAATTAGAGAGTTCGAGGAGTTGTTGAGGTTAAGAAATATTGCATTAACTTTCTTTTGAGTTCCCTATATTATTAGTTTTGCTTTTCACAAGAGATCTATTATGAAGCAGGAGTAATCTGTAAATATTTGTAATATAAAATCAAAGTCCAACAATAAAAGTGAAAGTATAAATAAAAAATGAATGGGGTATCATTCATCCTATTACAATTGTGAACAATTAACTGTGATGTTAGTTACAAACAAACTAAGTTAAAATACTAGAAGCTTTTTTCCTCTTTTCAAAATTATCATACATCACAAATATCTAAAAGACTTGTTGCATTTTTATCATATTGATATATGACCACAACTTTAATTATGCTTCATTGCTGCAATATTTCAAAAGACAACTAATTTCGCTCACTGTGTGTACATGTGACAACAATCTAGAGCACAACAGCATTCTTGACTAATTGATATGGTTTCCTGGGTTATAAATGCCAAATAATTGAGCACTTGTTTACTAGCATCTCATTGATAAGCTTCCCTGAGGTTAGCTCTGCTTCCTGGCCATGTGCTAAAATCCTTTCCTGTTGTTGTTGTTGTTGTTTGTTGTTGTTGTTGTCATTATTTAGGGGCTTCCAGGTATTGCTTGGCAAATACTTTGAGAAACTATAGTCTTCTACATAATATGGTGAAACCCTGATATGAGATTTTAGTGGAATATGTAATTGTGGAGAATCGGAAAATTTTTTAATGTTGTATATGTGAAGTAAAATTCTTGACATCCTCATGCTTGGGCTCTATATCTTTGTTTTAGTAAACTCTATCAATACATTCACAATAGCTCATGTTTCATATTTTACAGTTAATCTGGATTAGTTCAGAATTCACTAGTTTAAAAATTGTTTTAATTATAACATCTAGTTGATAAAAATTATTTTTGTAAACATATCATGAAAAAGTAATATTTTAATCTTCATACCTACTTCATGGGTTTATTGTGATAAAAGTGATTTGAAAAGCTTGAAAGACCATCAAATATGATGTTTTGCTGTTATCATCATTTTAGTGGCCTTGAATTTGAGAATCATTAAGAAAACAATTTGTCTTTAAGCACTTTATCATCTTTATTATAAGTTATTTTAATGTAAAGGGGATGCTAAATAAAACTATTTAAACATTTGTTAAAGCACATTGAGTAGGTTGACTAAGACATATGTGTGTATAACAAATTATTATCTTTAAAGTAATTTAACGTTATTTACTTTAAAGTATTTACAAGTCCATGGAAATCTAAACCATCTACTCCAGACTGTCCTTCTATAGTAATGTTAGCAATGTTCTCTATAATTGTAGTAGCCAAAGTGGGGTGTACAAAAGAATCCATATGAGAATATAATGAAAGTATTAGAGCTTCTATTTCTATTTTATAACTATGTAATTTACAAATGGTCACTGATATTCTCACTCACCTAAGGTAATAAAATAGTTATGTTAGCTCTCCTTTTCATTAGATACATGTAAATATTGAGGAATGTGGAACTGGACACATGCAGAAGCTAGGCTAGGTTGAAACCATAAATATTTGTGCTAGCTGGAGACTATGTACCCTGGCAGCTAAACTACTTTGGATGGCTCTGGCAAATTAACCCTACTACACTTTATAACCTGGAGAGGAAACTGTTACTACCTGATCAGTTGCTCCTTCTCTGCACCTTTCTTTCTCTTCTCATTCACATTATTATCCAATCACCTCCCCTGTGGAGCATCTGGGGTGGCAAGATGTATTTCTTGTGTGTATATTTGAGCTTATAACATATTAATGTGGTAATATGTTCATAGTTATAAATTAACACATCTCTATCTCTGTCTGCCTCTCTCTGTTTATACACACATACAATGTTACTTTAAGAGGTGCAAGGTCAAAAAAAATTGGAAATCACTACCCTATAACAGCCCCATAAATTGTTCTTTCATTCTTTTCCTTAAGAAATAGGGTAATGAAAAGTCCTTAATTCCATACTTGGTCCATTTCAACTTTTCACAACTTTAATTATTGGGATGTGAAACTGGGTAGTGTACTGGACCTGAAGTCAGGAAGACTCAGCTTCCTAAGTTAAAAACTGCTCTCAGAAACTTCCTGACTTTGTGACCCTGGGCAAATCATTTAACCCTGTTTGCCTCAGTTTCTTCATCTATAAAACGATATAGAGAAACAAATATCAATGCATTCCAGCCTCTTTGCCAAGAAGGGTAACAAAGAGTCAAATAAGACTGAAAAATGACTCAATAACAACAGTTCTTGGGACATTTTTCTCTGAATCTCTGCAAATTCTACTAATGCCCCCAGCTTTTCTCTTTGATAACACACATCAAAAAATTCTACTTTTTTACATAATATCTCCTCTAAGTCTTTCTTTCTTCAAATTTAGTATCTATAGTTCCTTAAGGAAAGAAGAAAACAAACATTCGTTAAGCACAGATGGCCTTGTAACATTCACAAAATGGAGACTTCAGAAGGAACTCACTAATGGTAGAAGGGTCAAAGTCAGAGTGTTTGAGGAGGATATACTATACTGTGAAAGACCAAAAGGGTCTTACAATGCTCCAGGGAAATGGGCTCTAGTAGCTGAGGGAAGTTCCAGGATGAGACCGCTAGAGGCACGATTTTTAAAATTTATTTATTTTTAATATTTAAAAAAATTAGTTCCAAATTCTCTCCCTTTCTCTAGGCCCTCCCTGCCTACTGAAAGAGCAAGGAATATGATACTTATTATACATGTGAAATCATGCAAAACATTTCTATATTAACCATGTTATAATAAAAATATGACATATAAAGAAAGTGACAAAACTACACTGCAGTTTGCAATGAGTTTATCAGCTCCAGAGCAGGATAGTAATTTTGATCATGAATCCTTAATTGTGTTGAATTATTCTATTGATCAGAGTAGCTATGTCTATCATAATTAATTAGCATTATAATATTGCTGTTATTGTATATAGAGATCTCTTAGTTCTTTCTACTCGTTTCACTTTGCATCAGTCCATATAGATTTTCTCTGGGACTTTTTTTTCTGAAACCATCTCCCTCATCATTTCTTATAGCATAATTGTATCCCATCATAATAATATAACAAAACTTTTTGAGCAATTCCCAAAATTGATAGGCATTCTCTTGATTTCCAATTCTTTGCCACCAAAGTTGCTACAGATATCGGGAAGGGAATTGCTATAAATATTTTTATACATATGGGTCCTGAGGAAATTAAAATTATTTTGTATAATTTAATAATTGATTCCATTCTGTAATTAACCCTATTCTGTATTTTTTCCCCATTTTATGAAGACCCATTTCTCCATTCTTGAGTTAAGCTCAGGAATGCAGTTTTTCCTTTAAGTTAGTTTAAGGGAGTGGTTGAAAGGAAATTTTTTTTAAATCATCCATCCCATTAGTCCCTAGGCCATCTGCTTGTTGTCTGTAAGCCCCAACTGGCTTAACCTGGTGCCAAGCCACCCCCCAAAAAACACATCATCTGTCCTGACTTGTCCTTGTACAAATAAGGGAGATTTGATCTCATCCAAGGGGACAGTGAAATCAATGGTACTGATGCTCTAATAAAGATTATAAGGGATAGATAAGTCACATAAAACAATGTTCCTTTGTTGTCAGTGAGGGTCACTATTAGACACAACTGAATGCCAACTTATTTTTCTTAATTTTGTCATTTATAATGTTCCTCAACTGCTCAGACCCCACCTCCTTCTCTGTGTGTCAATAAAGAGCATTCTCACTTCTCACTGACATTCCTGGATTTACTGAGGACCACCAGTATGACCCACTTTGTTGACAGTTATACATGTTACTGTTAATAGATTGATTTTATGTGGAGCATGTACCTCACTTTGCCTTATAGAATTTACTTTTGACAGGGTAGAGGCCCCAGTGGGATGGGGAAGGAGCTTCATTTCCCCAAACTCTCTCAGCAGAGCCCCTATCTTTTCTTCTGGATACTACAGGTGAACATTTCCACCTAAAGGGAGGGCTTTCTTCTAGAGAACCAGGTTGAGAAGAGTCTCTCCCCTGAACCTTTTAACAAAGATCATATTCTCCAAACTATGAGGCAGGTAAATGATTGAGGAAGAGTTATAATTTGGTCTATGTTTGTCTTGGGGTGCTATTTTGTGTTTGGTGTGACTGTTGGGAAAAATTGGTAACATTAATCCCAGGCAATCTCCTTAAAGAATTTAAAACTTTGAAAAATTCATTTTTTCAAGGTTGGCTCTTGACCTCAAGAGGCATTGAGGTTCTTAAGTTTATTACCAGAATGGGAATATCATTTTGTGAGAAATCTTACGCCTTAGAAAATTTAGGTTTTTCTGAGGAGGCTGCTAGTTTACTACAAGGAAGGAATTCTTGAAACTTTGAGAATTTTACTTTTTCTGGAGGTGCCTCTTGGCCTTAGGCTAAGAGGGTTCTTAAACCTTAAAGGATTCCTTTATTACAAGGTGTATTGGCAACCAAAAATGGGCTCCTTAGCACTTAGTCAACAAGTGCCCTTGACTAGTTTGGCTTTTTCCCCTGAACTGAATGCTGTTTGTATCTTGGACTGGAGTAAGCTTGTCGGCCCCTTCACCTTGCTTCCCTTGCTTAAGCTGATGGAAAGAACCTGTGCTTTCCCGGTCAACCCCTTCACCTTGCTTAAGCAGATTGAAAGAACCTGTGCTTTCCCCAGCGTACCTTACACCCCCGCAGAAGCTGGATGGTTAAAAGCAGCTCCCGTTGGAGCCAGAGGCTGCTATAGCCACAGCCACAGCCACAGCCACAGCCACAGCCACAGCCACAGCCACAGCCACAGCCACAGCCACAGCCACAGCTGAAGCAGGAGCTGCCAGTAGCAGAGCTGACCTACGGGAGGAAGCTGAACAAAGACTTCAGGCCAGTGGGTAATCTTTTTACCATAGAGGGGGAAGCATGATTTTGCTTTACGCAATCATGCTTCTCTGTAGCCTCCTGGTTACTCTTTCAAGGCGTACTTATTGGGCCTGGAAGCTTTTGATCAATATATCAAAATGGGGTTGCTGGTTCATGGGTTGGTTACTGTGGAGCCTAAATATATGTTTTGATTCTTCTGCCTTCTACTTTGAGAGTTTCTTATATCCGGCGGTTCCGAACGTTTCAGACATGTTTATGATCCTCTTTGAGATTATAAACTCTGCCCTCCTAATACACAAGGTCTCTCAACCTTAAAATTGAGAGGGGCATTTCCCATTATAGAGAAGCTCATCTCAGTTGTTCAAAAGGGAACAACCAAAATATAGTCTATTTTCCCCCTTAAGAGCTTCATATCTTGTATCTGTGCTTGTGTTCTCCATGCTTTCCTTCTCTCCACTGACTGAAAAACCCACCCTGTCTTGTTCTCAGGCCAGTGTTAACCATTTTGATCACATTATCTGTATTTTAATATCAACCTAGCTCTTTCTTTGCTCTTGCCAAGGATAAAGACAAAAACAAAACAAAAAGCTGATTTCTAGAGGGAAAACCTTCCTCTGTATTTTAATACTGGGCAAGTTAGAAGACAGATGAAAGACAGATAAAAGAGATAAGATCTTTCCCCCAATTTCCCTAAAAATCTGCTCTAAGAGGAGATAAACAATTTCACAGCTGGATATCTCTCTCCAGATGCTTCCTTTAGCTGAATCTATTTAAGGTGACAAAAAGAAAACTCCTGGGATTTTGAATAACTCCCTTTTATTGATAAGGTTTATAGTAGGAATTTTTTAACAAATGCTAATTATGTTCAAAAATTGAGACAGTATGCAGGAATGGATCCATCCCAAACATATGTAACTAAAAATTCTTAGATTTGCTTTATTAATAAATCCCTGAAAAAAATCAAATGCTATTTGTGTGTTTTATACCCTATTTGGCATGGGGAATTAGAGACTATAACCCTATGCTTATATGAGGGAGGGGAGGAGCAAAATAAGAGAAATCAGTTAAGAACTATATTTCTTCTTGACCCTGAAAAGAGAGGTGTGTGGAAGGAAGAATTGACAGGAAGGTTAGTGAAACTTGGTCCTTACCTTAATAACTTGAGTAGAATTAGTTTTAAATATTAGAAATTGGAAATTCACATGTAATTGGGTTCTAACATTTCTTTTTTTTTAAGAATTGCCCACAATGGCATGAGGAAGGAAGTAACAAGTTATAAGATATGGTCCAGCATGTCTAAGATAAAATGAACCTTGTGGAATATTAGATAAGATGGGGTGATGGGACTTGTATCCCTAAGAGGAAAAGACCATGTCTTTCAAAGCAACCCATTCCCTGAATTTTTTCCATATGTTACAGTAGTCCAGATCACTGATGCCTCTCCCCAAGGCATCTGGCCCAGCCCAACCCACGTAGGTCATTTAATTAGCTTACTTGACAATCCTTTCACTACCACTCTTGGCCCACCCACTTAATACTCCTTTCACTATTACATCAGGCCCATGCCAGACTATTTACGACTCCTTAGTCCTATGCAGATTCTTTCACTACTGTCCTTTTTTTTTAAGAAAAATATATAAGCATCAGTCTTACCTCCCATTAAGTTACAGGTTCACTAGGAACCTTGCCTACTTTTATTGGAGTTACAATAAACCTGATCATTTGACTGGAAGAAGGTTTGAGTGTGTGAATTCATTCCAGGTAGAGACCATCCTGTACCCCAAAATTTTGTGCTCTCAGCCACCCGAAAATGTATCATCAGAATTCCCAGCACCATAAAATACAGCACATATAGATTTTTGTTTTGAGCTTAAATTTTCATGATGCTACCTGATATTTGACTTCAGAGCAATGCATTTAGAAGTTGCAAAAATAAGTTTTGTCCTCAAAATAATCTTTGCTCTATTTAAGCCTACAATGCAATCGATGTAGAATGTCAGCAACTAACATGTAAAAAATATATGCTACTGAGCAGCAGGACATTGGTGAGCCAAGATAGCAGAATAAGCACTAAGTCACTGTCACTCTCCCTTACTGACCTCTGAAAATAACAGAAAATTGTACCCCACTGCTGGAACAGCAGAACCAGAGAAAAGATGGGGTGAAACAATCTTTTAACCAGGGAAACTTGGAAGGTTGGTAAGAAAGGTCAGTCTCACTTGAGTAAAAGGGGAGGGCATAACAAAACAGGAAACATTTCAGCAAGCTATCAACAAACCCCATGTAGCCAAACTAGCAAGAGATCCTGAGCCTCAGGGTGGTGGAACAGGCAAACAGAAACACCTGGACCCCCATTCCCTAGCTTAGTCAAATTATCCAGTAAACTCCAGCTCAGAGAAGCGCCATATGTACTAGCACAGCTCCAGGCAAGCATCCTCCAGCAACCAGAACCCCATTGCTACAGTGTAGCCCCAGGGAAACAGAGAAAAACCCCACCTGGCCACAGCACACACCAGACACCACCACTAGAACCGCAGCTCAGCCCCAAGTAAGCTGCCAGACACCTACAGCCTCCACCCACCAGAACCTGAGGCCCAGCACACAAAATCAGTGACCAGGCCCAAGGTTGCCAGTACAAGAACTTTGGGACAGTGTCCCCTGTGCTCAAGCTGAAGAGTTCAAATTTAAAAGCCAGGAAATAGGAAAACATCATGAGCAAAAAGCAGAAATGGAAAATGACCATATACAGTTTCTATGGGAAGAGGGAAGATCAAAACATAAACTCAGAAGAGGACAAAATTGTCAATATACTTATATCTTAAACCTCAAAGGGGAATATGAATTTGTCTCAAGACCAAAAAGCCTTTTTGGTAGAGCTCAAGAAGGACTGGAAAAGTCAAATAAGAGAGGTAGAACAAAAATAGGAAAAAGAAATTGTGGGTATACAAGAGAGTGTCAACAGCTTGGAAAAGGAAGGACAAACATTGACTGAAAGAAACAACTCCTTAAAAAACAGAATTGACAAAATGGAAAAGGAGATTCAAACATGCACCAAAGAGAAGACTTCTTTACAAGTAGAATTGGCCAAATGGAAAAGGAGGTACAAAAGTTAACCGAAGAAAGCAATTCCTTAAAAATTAGAATTGCGCAAGTGAAAGCTCTATGAGACATCAAAAACTCAATCAAAAAAATGAAAAGAATGAAAAAATAGAAGAAAACATAAAATACCTCATTGGATAAACAACTGCCCTGGAAAATAGATCCAGGAGAGATAATTTAAGAATTATTGGTCTACCTGAAAACATGATAAAAATGGAATCAATACAGCATCTTTTAAGACATTATCAAAGAAAATTGCCCAGAGGTTCTAGAACAAGAAGGTAAAATAGTCATTGAAAAATAAATTTATCACCTTATGAAAGAGATCTCAAAATAAATACTTCAAGGAAAATTGTAGCCAAATTCCAGAATTATCAGGTCAAGCAGAAAATACTGCAGGCAGCCAGAAAGAAAGTGTTCAGGGAGGCAGAGTCAAGATGGCAGTCAAAAAGCAGAGACTTGAATGAGCTCCCTACCAGGTCCTTACAAAAACCTATAAAAAATGGCTCTGAACCAATTTTAGAACTGGAGAACCCACACAATAGCAGAGAGAGGCAGGGCTCCAGCCCAGGACAACCTGGATGGTTGCTGAGTGAGGTCTATTGCACACAGAGCTGGGAGTGGAGGGGAGCGGAGCTCAGCATAGGCAGCAGCAGGACCAACCAGACCAGGAGCAGGGCAGAACAAGCCCTAGTTCCCTGAATCAGTGAGCTGTGGCAGTTACCAGATTTCTCAACCCACAAACACCAAAGACAATGAGAAGGTTAGTGGGCAAAGCTGCGAGGACAGTGTTAAAGGACTCTGCAGTTCAGCCCCAGGGGCAGCAGAGGTGGTGCAGCTACAGAACTACAGCTGCACGTGCTTCTGGCCCCAGGCCCACCTGGTGGGAGGAATGAAGTGGAGGATCAGAGCAGGAGTGCAGAGCCTGCTTAATATTTGCATAAGGTCTGGGTTGGCGGTTCTTGAGGAAGGAGGAGTGCAGGCAGAGTTGGTTGTATAGAAATAGCTCTGAAAACAACAGCACATCCCCTCAAGCTTGGAACAAAATACTCTTTCCTCTACAAGCAGTCATACCCTGATGAAAAACTCAAGAGTCAAGTAAGTTGGCTGGGAACATGGCCATGCAGCAAAAACACACTCATATTCAGTCTCAGATTTTGGAATCTTTCTATGGTGACAAAGACCAAAACATACAGGCATAAGAAGTCAACAAAGTCAAAGAGCCTACATCAAAAGCCTCCAAGAAAAGCAAGAACAGGTCTCAGACCATGGAAGAGCTCAAAAAGGATTTGGAAAAGCAAGTTAGAGAAGTAGAGGAAAAATTGAGATGAGAAATGAGAATGATATGAGAAAACCGTGAAAAACAAATCAATGACTTGCTAAAGTAGAACTAAAAAAATACTGAAGAGAACAACACTTTAAAAAATAGACTAACTCAAATGTCAAAAGAGCTCCAAAAAGCATATGAGGAGAAGAATGCCTTGAAAGGGAGAATTACCCAAATGGAAAAGGAGGTCCAAAAGACCAATGAAGAAAATACCACCTCAAAAATTAGATTGGAGCAAGTGGAAGCTAGTGATTGATGAGAAATCAAAATGTTATAAAACAGAACCAAAGGAATAAAAAAGTGGAAGACAATGTGAAATATCTCATTGGAAAGACCACTGACCTGGAAAATAGATCCAGGAGAGATAATTTAAAAATTATTGGACTACCTGAAAGCCATGATCAAAAAAAGAGCCTAGACATCATCTTTCAAGAAATTATCAAGGAGAACTGCCCTGATATTCCAGAGCCAGAGGGTAAAATAGAAATTGAAAGAATCCACAGATTGCCTCCCGAAAAAGATCCCAAAAAGAAATCTCCTAGGAATATTGTTACCAAATTCCAGAGCTCGCAGATCAAGAAGAAAATACTGCAAGCAGCCAGAAAGAAACAATTTAAGTATTGTGGAAACACAATCAGAATAACGCAGGATCTAGCAGCTTCTACCTTAAGGGATTGAAGGGCTTGTAATTCCATATTCCAGAGGTCAATGGAGCTAGGATTAAAACCAAGAATCACCTACCCAGCAAAGCTGAGTATCATGCTCCAAGGCAAAATATGGATTTTAAGCAAAATAGGGGACTTTAAAGCTTTCTCAGTGAAAAGACCACAGTTGAACAGAAAATTTGACTTTCAAACACAAGCATCAAGAGAAGCATAAAAAGGTAAACAAGAAAGAGAAATCCCAAAGGACTTACTAAAATTGAACTGTTTTGTTTACATTCCTACTTGGAAAGATGATGTGTATGATTCATGAGACCTCGGTATTAGGGTAGCTGAAGGGAATATGCATATATATATATATATATGTGTGTGTGTGTGTGTGTGTGTGTGTGTCTATGTGTATAATCTCTATATATGTATATGTGTGTGTGTATATATATATGGGTATGTATATATATGTGTATGTATGTATATATGTATGTGTATGATGTGTATGCTTATGTGTGTATATATATGTGTATATGTGTGTGTGTGTGTGTGTGTGTGTGTGTGTATAGACAGAGGGCACAGGGTGAGTTGAATTTGAAGGGATGATATCTAAAAAAATAAAATTAACTTAAGGGATGCGAGAGAAATATACTGAGAGAGGGAGAAAGGGAGAGATAGAATGGGGTAAATTATCTCTCATAAAAGTTGCAAGAAAAAATAGTTCTGTAGGAAGGGAAGAGGAGGCAGGTGAGGGGGAATGAGTGAATCTTGCTTTCATCGCATGTAACCTGAGGAGGGAATACCATACACACTCAGTTGGGTATCTTACCCCACAGGAAAGAAAGAGGAGGAAGATAAAAAAGCGGGGATGATAGAAGGGAGGGCAGATAGGGGGAGGAGGTAATCAAAAACAAACCCTTTCGAAAAGGGTCATGGTCAAAGGAGAAAATTCAATAAAGGGGGATAGGTTAGGAAGGAGCAACATATAGTTAGTCTTTCACAACATGAGTATTGTGGAAGGGTTTTACATATGATACACATGTGGCCTATGCTGAATTGCTTGCCTTCTTAGGCAGGGTGGGTGGGGAGGGAAGAAGGGAGAAGATCTGGAACTCAACATTTTAAAAACAGATGTTCAAAAACAAACAAAAAAAGTTATTGCATGCAACTAGGAAATAAGATACACAGGCAATGGGGTGTAGAATTTTATCTTGCCCTGCAAGAAAGGAAGGGAAAAGGGGAATTGAGGGTGACAGAAGGGGGACCTGACTGGGGAATGGGGAAACCAGAATATACGGCATCTTGGAGTGGGCAGGTGGGTAAAAATGGGGAAAAAATTTGTAATTCAAACTTGTGAAAATCAATGCTGAAAATTAAATATATTAAATAAATAATAAAAAAAGAAAGTGGTCAAATATCAGTATTGTGCAGGACCTACAGGAAAGGATTGTAAGCCTTGGAATATCATATTCTGGGAGGTAAATGCTCTTGTATTACAAACAAGAATCAGTTACTTGGAAAAATTAAGCATTCTCTTTCAAGAGGAAAGATATGGACATTCAATGGAATAGGGGACTTCCAAACTTGTTTCATGAAATACACAGACCTGAACAGAAAATTGGATCTTCAAATGCAAGATGCAAGAGAAGGTAAACAGAAAAGCAAAAAAAAAAAAAAAAAAAAAAAAAAAAAAAAAAAAAAAAAAAAACAACACAACAAAAAAAACACATGTTAATCAATGAGGCCAAACTGTTTACATTCCTACATGGGGAGATGATACTGGTAACTCTTGATAACTATATATTTATTATGACATTTAGGAGGGGTATACATATATAGAGGGTGTGGGTATAAGTGGATTTTGGTGTAATGACAAAAAATTAAGAGGTGGAAAAAAGTAATTGTACTAGGAGAAGACAAAAGGAGGAGGCAAAAAAGGGTAAATTGCATCACATGAAAGGGCATAAGGAAATATTACAGTAGAGAGAAAGAACCGGAGACAAGCATTATAAGAACCTTACTCTCATCAGATTTGGCTCAAAGAGGGAATAATATATACACTCAGGTATAGAAATTTAACTTACCCTATAGGATGTAGGAGGGAAAAAGAGGAAAAAGGGAGGGTGTGGGTAGAATGGAGGGTAGAAGACAGGGAAGAAGTAATAGGGGAAAGGGGAAACAAAAGGGAAGGGGGCTGATAGAAGGGAGGACAGATTGAGGAGGGCAGTGGTCAAAAGCAAAACACTAGTGAGGAGGGAAAAAGAGAAAGGAAAGAGAAAAGTGTAAATGGAGTGCGGGGGGAGATGGAAAGAAAGACACAGTTACTAATCATAACTGAATATGAATGGGATGAGCTCTCCTATTAAATGGAAGCATGTAGCAGAGTGGATTAAAAAAACATAATCCTACAACATGCTGTTTAGAAGAAACACATTTGAAACAGAGGGATACACACAGAGTAAAGGTAAAAAGCAGGAATACAATACATTCTGCTTCAGCTGAAATAAAAAAAAAAAACAGAAGAAGCAATTCAGATCTCAGACAAGGCAAAAGTAATAATGAATCTAATTAAAAAAGATTAAGAAGGAAACTACATCCTGCTAAAATATACCATAGTGGAGGACTTCAACTTACCCCTCTCAGAATTAAATAAATCTAAGCACAAAATAACAAGAAAAAAGTTTAGGAGGTGAATAGAATTGTAGAAAATTTAAATATGATATACCTTTGGAAAAAATTGAATGAAGATAGAAAGGAATATGCATTTTTTTAGTGGTACATGTCACCTAAACAAAAATTGGCCATATACTAGGGCATAAAAATCTCACAGTCCAATGCAGAAATGCACACATATTAAATGTATCTTTTTCATATCACGATGCAACAAAAATTGCATTTAATAAAAGGCCATGGAAAGATAGACTAAAAATTAATTGGAAACTAAATAATCTAATCTGAAAGAATAATTGGGGGTGGAGCCAAGATGGTGCCTGGAAAGCAGGGACTTGTTTACGACCGCCCCAAGTCCCTCCAAACACGTATAAAAAATGCCTCTGAACAAATTCTAGAGCTGCAGAACCCACGAAATACCAAAGGGAAGCAGGGACAATAGAGAAGGTTAGTGGGAAAAACTTCTGAGACAGAGTGAAATGAGTTCGCAGTTGGCCACTGCCCTGGAGGCAGCAGAGGTGGTGCAGCTCTGAGGCTGCTTCCAGAGCTACAGCTGCAGTGGCCTCCAGCCCCAGGCCTACCTGGTATGAGGAAGTAAGTTGAGGATTAGAACGGGAGTGCCTGCTTTGCCATGCCTGATCTGGGCCACAATCCTCCTTGGTGGTTCTTGGGGTAGAAGGAGCACTGGTGGGACAGAACTTGCCATGTAGAAGTAGCTCTGAAAATAGCACCACAGCCCTTTAAGCTTGGGAAAAAGTATTCTCTACTCTACAAGCAGTCATACCTTTACAAAACGCTCAAGGGTCCTGTCTGGGAACATGAACAGGCAATGAAAACCAACTCAGATTCAGACTCAGACTTTGGAATCTTTTTTGTTGACAAAGAAGACCAAAACATACAGCCAGAAGAAGTCAACAAAGTTAAAGGGCCTACATCAAAAGCTTCCAAGAAAAATACGAGTTGGGCTCAGGCCATGGAAGAGCTCAAAAAGGATTTGGAAAAGCAAGTTAGAGAAGTAGAGGAAAAATTGGGAAGAGAAATGAGTAATGTGAGAAAACCATGAAAAATAAGTCCATGGCTTGCTAAAGGAGACCCAACAAAATACTGAAGAAAATAACACCTTAAAAAAAAGACTAACTTAAATGGCAGAAGAGCTCCAAAAAGCCAATGAGGAGAAGAATGCCTTGAAAGGCAGAATTATCCAAATGAAAAAGGACCTCCAAAAGACCACTGAAGAAAATACTACCTTAAAAATTAGATTGGAGCAAGTGGAAGCTAGTGACTTCATGAGAAATCAAGATATTATAAAACATAACCAAAGGAATGAAAAAACAGAAGACAATGTGAAATATCTCATTGTAAAAAAAAATAATAACACTGGCCTGCAGAATAGATCCAGGAGAGATAATTTAAAAATTATTGGACTACCTGAAAGCCATGATCAAAAAAGAGCCTAGACATCACCCTTCAAGAAATTATCAAGGAAAATTGCCTTGATATTCTAGAGGCCGACAGTAAAATAGAAATTGAAAGAATCCACAGAATGCCTCCTGAAAAAGATCCCAAAAAGAAAACTCCTAAGAATATTGTCGCCAAATTCCAGAACTCCCAGGTCAAGGAGAAAATATCGCAAGCATCCAGAAAGAAACAGTTTGAGTATTGTGGAAACATAATCAGCATAATACAAGATCTAACAGCTTCTACATTAAGGCATCGAGGGGCTTGGAATATGATATTCTGGAAGTCAATGGAGCTAGGATTAAAACCAAAAATCACCTACACAGCAAAACTGAATATCATGCTCCAAGGCAAAATATGGATTTTCAATAACACAGAGGACTTTCAAGCTCTCTCAGTGAAAATCCCAGAGCTGAATAGAAAATTTAACTTTCAAACACAAGAATCAAGAAAAGCATGAAAAGGTAAACAAGAAAGAGAAATCACAAGGGACTTACTAAATTTGAAATGTTTTGTTTACATTCCTACATGGAAAGATGATGTGTATAATTTATGAGACCTCAGTATTAGGGTAGCTGAAGGGAATATGCACACACACACACACACACACTCACACACACACACACACACACACACACATATATATATACACACATATATATGTATGTATATATGTATATTTTATATATATATATGCATATATATACATATATATGTATATGTATCTATGTATGTATAGGCAGAGGGCACAGGGTGAGTTGAATATTAAGGGATGTTATCTAAAAAATAGAAACAAATAAAGGGATGAGAGAGGTATATATTGAGAGAGGGAGAAAGGGAGAAATAGAATGGGGTAAATTATCTCTCATATAAGCAGCAAGAGGGGCAGCTAGGTGGTACAGTGAATAGAGCACCGGCCCTGGAGTCAGGAAGACCTGAGTTCAAATCCGGCCTCAGACAATTGACACTTACTAGCTGTGTGACCTTGGGCAAGTCACTTAAACCCAATTGCCCTCCCCCCTCCAAAAGAAAAAATTAGAGCCATAATAAAAGTGGCAAGAAAAGGCAGTTCTGTAGGAAGGGAAGAGGGGGCAGGTGAGGGGAAAGGACTGAATTTCGCTGTCATCGGATTTGACCTGAGGAGGGAATACCATAAACACTCAATTGAGAATCTCATCCCACAGGATAGAAGGAGGAAGGAGATATAAAAGGGGGGATGATAGAAGGGAGGGCAGATAGGGGGAGAAAATAATCAAAAGCAAACACTTTTGAAAAGGGACAGGGTCAAGGGAGAAAATTGAATAAAGGGGGACAGGATAGGAGGGAGCAAAATATATTTAGTCTTTCACAACATGAGTATTATGGAAGGGTTTTATATAATGATACACTTATGGTGCATGTTGAATTGCTTGCCTTCCTAGGCAGAGTGGGTGGGGAGGGAAGAGTGGAGAGCATTAGGGACTCAAAGTTTTAAAAGCAGATGTTCAAAAAAAAAGTTTTTTTTTCATGCAACTAGGAAATATGGTGGACAGGCAATGAGGCATAGAAATCTATCTTGCCCTACAAGAAAGTAAGGGAAAAGGGGATGGGGGTGGGGGCAGTTGGATGACAGAAGGGAGGGTTGACTGGGGAATGGGGCAATCAGAATATATGCCATCTTGGAGTGGGGGGAGCGTAGGAAGGGGGAGAAAATTTGCAATTCAAAATCTTGTGGAAATCAATGATGAAAACTAAAAATATTAAATAAATAAGAAAAAATTAAATATACTTTTTATTGTCAAAAAATGAACGAGTGTGTCAAATAACAAATCACAGAATCCATCAGTAACTTCATCTAAGAAAATGATAATCATGAGAAAACATACCAAAACATATGGGATGCAGTGAAAGTGGTTTTTAGTGAGAATTTTTTATCTCTAAATACTTGCATGGATAAAATAAAGAAAGAGGAGATTAATAAAGTAGGTATGCAACTAAAAATGCTAGAAAAAGAACTTATTAAAAATGCCCAATTAAGTAGCAATTTAAGAATTCTGAAAAGCAAAGTAGAAATAAATAAAATTGAAATAAAGAAAAATATTGAACTAATAAATAAAATTAAAACATTTTTTTGGGGGGGAAACAGTGAAATACATAAAAATCTGGTTAATTTGATTTAAAAAAAAAGAAAGCCAAATTTCCAATATCAAAAATGAGAAGAATGAGTTCACCACCACGGAAGAAGAAATTAAAAGAAAAATTGGGAACTATTTTGCCCAACTATAGGCCAATAAATCTGAGGCAATCTCAGTGAAATGGGTGAATACTTACAAAAATATAAATGGCCCAGATTAACAGAAGAGAAAATTAAATACTTAAACCACCAACTTCAGGAAAAAGAAACTAAACAAGCCATTAATGAACTCTTTAAAGAAAAAAAAAAACTCCAGGGCCAGATGGAATTACAAGTGAATTTTCTGAAACCAATTTAGAAAAAACAGGCAAAGAATGAGTCCTACCAAATTATGTTTTAAAAGCAGGAAGTGCCACAACAGAAGAAGAAAATTACAGGCCACTTTCCCTAATAGGTATAGATGCAAAATTTTTAAATAAAATATTAGCAAAAAGATTACAGAAATTTATTGTGAGTATAATACTCTATGACCAGATGGAATTTATACTAAGAATGAAGGGCTGGTTCAATATTAAGAAAACTATAAGCATAATTGACTGTGTCAATTTCAATATTGACAGAAATCATATGATTATCTCAGCAGATACAGGGAAAGCTTTTGAGAAAATATCACACCCATTTTTAAATTAAAAACACTAAAGACCATAGGAACCAATGGAGTTTCATTAAAATTATAAATAACATCTCTCTAAAACCATCAATAAGCATTCTATGCAATGGAGATAAGCTAGAAGCATTTCCAATAATATCAGTGGTGAAACAAGCATGTCCATTATCACCACTGTCATTCAATTTTGTACTAGAAATGTTAGTTTTACCAACATTAGAAGAAAATAAAATTGAAAGAAATAGACTAGGCAATGAAGAAGAAATAAAAGTATCACTCTTTAAAGATGATATGATGGGACACAGAGAATTCTAGTGAATCAACTGAAAAAACTACTTGAAATAATTAATAATTTAAGCAAAGTTGAAGGATATAAAATAAGCCCACAAAAAATTCACATTTCTATATACTACTAACAAAGCGCAACAGCAAGAGGCAGAAAGAACTCCATTTAAAGCAGCTGAAGAAATTATAAAATATTTGGGAGTCTACCTGCTAAGACAAACCCAGGAACTATATGAACACAATTATAAAACACTTTTCACACAAATAAAGTCAGATCTAAATAACTGGAAAAAAACATCAGTTGCTCATGGGTAGGCAGAGCTAATATAATAAAAATGAAAATCCTACTTAAATTATTTTCTCAATCAGTGGCATACCAATCAAGCTACAAAAGATGTTTTATAGAGCGAGAAAAAATGATAATTAAATTCTTCTGGAAGAACAAAAGTTCCAGAATATCAAGGGAATTAATGAAAGGAAAGGCAAGGAAAGTTGGCCTAGCCATACTAGATCTAAAACTTTATTATAAAGTAGCAATCATCAAAACTACTTGTTACTGTCTAAGAAATAGAGTGTCAGATCAGTGTAATAGGTTAGGTACATAAGACACAGTAGTCAACAACTACAATAATCCACTGTTTAATAAACTCAAAGACACCAGGTTTTGGCATAGGAATTCACTATTTGAGAAAAAACTTCGGGGAAAACTGGAAAAATAATATGGCAGAAACTAGGCATAGACCAACACCTTACACCATATACCAAGATAAGGTCAAAATAGGTACACAATTCAGACACAAAGTATAAAACTATATGCAAATTAGAAATGCAATTAACTGTCAGATCAGTGGAGAAGGAAAGAATTCATTACCAAATGAGATAAAGAGCACTATGGATTGCAAAATGGATAATTTTTAAATTATAAACATTTATTTTTTTAATATGTTCATTTATTTTATTTTTAGTTTTCAACATTCACTTCCATAAGTTTTAATTTTCACCTCTTCCCCCTCCTCCTCCCCAAGATAGCAATATAATCCAATATAGGTTCTATATATATATTTCTATTAAACATGTTTTCACATTAGTTATGTTCTATATAAGAATTAGAGCAAATGAGAGTAAACATGAGAAAGAAAAACATAAAACAAAACAAAACAAAAAAAAAGAAAATAGTCTGCTTCAATCTGCATTCAAGCTCCGTATTTCTTTTTCTGGTTGTCAATGTCATTTCCTGTCATGAGTCTTTTGGAATTGATTTAGGTGCGTGCATTGCTGAGGAGAGCTAAGTTTATCAAAGTCAGTCATTGCACATTGCAGCTGTTACTCAGTACAATATTCTCCTGGTTCTGCTCAGTTCACTCAGCATCAGTTCATATAAATCTTTCCAGGTTTTTCTGAAGTCTGCCTGTTCATCACTTCTTATAGCACAATAGTATTCCATTACATTCATATACCACAGCTTGTTCAACCATTCCCCAATTGATGGGAATCCCCTAAATTTACAGTTCTTGGTCACCAAAAAATGAGCTGCTACAAATATTTTCATACATGTGGGTCCTTTTCCAATTTTTTATTTTTAATGCAATTTATTTATTTAACAAATTTGGTTTTCAGCATTGATTTTCACAACAGTTTGAATTACAAATTTTCTCCCCAATTCTGCCCTCCCCCCCCCACTCCAAGATGGCGTATATTCTGGTTGCCCTGTTCCCCCGTCAGCCCTCCCCTCTATCACCCCCCTCCCCTCTCATCCCCTTTTCCCTTCCTTTCTTGTAGGGCAAGATAAATTTCTACGCCCCATTGCCTGTGTATCTTATTTTTTAGTTGCATACAAAAAGTTTTTTTTGTTTTTGAACATCTGATTTTAAAACTTTGAGTTCCAAATTCCCTTCCCTCTTCCCTTCCCACCCACCCTCCCTAAGAAGTTGAGCAATTCAACCTAGGCCACACATGTATTATTATGTATAACCCTTCCACAATATTCATGTTGTGAAAGGCTCACTACATTTTGCTCCTTCCCAACCCATCCCGCTTTATTGAATTTTCTTCCTTGACCCTGTCCCCTTTCCAAAGTGTTTGTTTTGATTACCTCCACCCCCATCTGCCCTCCACTCCATCATCCCCCTGCCTTTTATTTATTTTTTTTTTTTATCTTCCTCCCTCTTCTTTCCTGTGGGGTAAGATACCCAACTGAGTATGTATGGTATTCCCCCTCAGGCCAAATCTGATGAGAGCAAGGTTCACTCATTCCCCCCTCACCTGCCCACTCCCCTCCTCTCCTAGAACTGCTTCCTCTTGCCACCTTTATGGGAGATAATCCACCCCATTCTATCTCTCCCTATCTCCCTCTCTCAGTAAGTTACTCTCTCATCCCTTAATTTCATTTTATTTCTTTTAGCTATCTTCCCTTCATCCTCAACTCACCCTGTGTCTGCTCTCTTTCTTTTACATATATATATATATATATACACATACATACACATACATACATATACACATAGATACATGTATACATACACATTCACTTATATATATACATAAACATATATATATGCATATATATATATGCATATTCCCTTCAACTACCCTAATACTGAGGTCTCATGAATCATACTCATCATCTTTCCATGTAGGAATGTAAACAAACAGTTCAACTTTAGTAAGTCCCTTGCAATTTCCGTTTCTTGATTACCTTTTCATGCTTCTCTTGATTCTTGTGTTTGAAAGTCAAATTTTCTATTCAGTTCTGGTCTTTTCACTGAGAAAGCTTGAAAGTCCTCCATTTTATTGAAAGTCCATATTTTGCCTTGGAACATGATACTCAGTTTTGCTGGGTAGGTGATTCTAGGTTTTAATCCTAGCTCCATTGACCTCCGGAATATCGCATTCCAAGCCCTTCGATCTCTTAATGTAGAAGCTGCCAGGTCTTGGGTTATTCTGATTGGGTTTCCACAATATTCAAATTGTTTCTTTCTGGCTGCTTGCAGTATTTTCTCCTTGATCTGGGAGCTCTGGAATTTGGCAACAATATTCCTAGGAGATTTCTTTTTGGGATCTATTTGCGGAGGCGATCGATGGATTCTTTCAATTTCTATTTTGCCCTGTGGCTCTAGAATATCAGGGCAGTTCTCCTTGATAATTTCCTGAAAGATGGTATCTAGGCTCTTTTTTTGATCATGGCTTTCAGGTAGTCCAATAATTTTTAAATTCTCTCTCCTGGATCTATTTTCCAGGTCAGTGGTTTTTCCAAGGAGATATTTCACATTGTCTTCCATTTTTTCATTCCTCTGGTTCTGTTTTATAATATCCTGATTTCTCATCAAGTCACTAGCTTCCACTTGCTCCAATCTAATTTTTAAAGTAGTGTTTTCTTCAGTGGTCTTTTGGACCTCCTTTTCCATTTGGCTAATTCTGCCTTTCAAGGAATTCTTCTCCTCATTGGCTTTTTGGAGTTCTTTTGCCATTTGAGTTAGTCTCTTTTGTAAGGTGTTGTTTTCTTCAGTGTATTTTTCAGTATTTTTTTGGGTCTCCTTTAGCAAGTCATTGACTTGTTTTTCATGGTTTTCTCGCATCCTTCTTATTTCTCTTCCCAATTTTTCCTCTACTTCTCTAACTTGCTTTTCCAAATCCTTTTTGAGTTCTTCTATGGTCTGGGGCCAGTTCATGTTTTTCTTGGAGGCTTTGGTTGTAGGCTCTATGACTTTGCTGTCTTCTTTAGGCTGTATGTTTTGGTCTTCTTTGTCACCAAAGAAAGAATCCAAAGTCTGAGACTGAATCTGGGCGTGTTTTCGCGTCCTGGCCATATTCCCAACCAACTAACTTGACCCTTGAGTTTTTCAGTGGGGTATGACTGCTTGTAGATTACAGAGTTCTATGTTCTACGTTTGGGGGGGAGGTGCCAGCTCTGTCAGAGCCGCACTCCTCCTTCCCCAAGGACCCCCAGTCCAGACTGGGCTCAGATCTTCGGCAGGCTGTGCACCCCTGCTGTGATCCGCCACTTATTTCCCCCCACCGGGTGGGCCTGGAGCCGGAAGTAACAACAGCTGTAGCTGCCCCACCTCCGCTGCCCCCGGGGCTGGAAGCCGAACCGCGAACTCCTTCCACTCCCGCAGCTTTTCCCACTAACCTTCTCCGCAGTCTTTGGTGTTTGTGGGTCGAGGGGTCTGGTAACTGCTCACGTATTCAGGGCGCTAGGGCCCCCTCCGCCCGGCTGCTGGTCCGGATCGTCCACGCCGCTCAGGCTGGGCTCTGCTCCACTCCGTTCCCAGCTCCCAGCTCCCAGCTCCAAGCTCCGTGTGGAATAGAGCCCACCCAAAGACCATCCGGGCTGTCCTGGGCTGGAGCCCTGCCTCACTCCGCTGTTCTGTGGGTTCTGCCGTTCTAGAACTGGTTCAGAGCCATTTTTATAGGTTTTTGGAGGGACTCGGGTACGGAGCTCACTCTAGTCCGTGCTTACCAGCCGCCATCCCCTTTTCCAATTTTTATGACCTCTTTGGGATACAGTCCTAGAAGTGATATTGCTGGTATGTGCCCAAAATGGATAATTTCAATTAAATTAAACATTTTTTTCACAAACGGAGCCAATGGAACCAAGATTAAAAGGGAAGCAGAGAGCCAAGAAACATTTTTCTCAGTCAGCATCTCTGATAAAAGACTCATTTCTAAACTATATAGCAAATTGACTCATATTTAAAGAATATAAATCATTTCACAATTGATAAATATTCAAAGGATATGAAAAGACAGTTTTCAGGTGAAGAATTCAAAGCTATCTATAGTTATATGAAAAATTTCTCTAAATCACTAAACAACTCTGAGGTACCACATCATATCTAGCAGATTGTTTAATATAAGAGAACAGGAAAATGAGAAATGTTGGAGAAGATGTGGGAAAATGGGGACCCTAATGCATTGTTGGTGGAGTTGTAAACTGATCAACTCATTCTGGAGAGCAATTTGGAATTATGCCCAAAGGACTACAAAACTGTGCATACTCTTTGACCCAGCAACACCACTTCTAGGTCTGTATCCCAAATAGATCATAAAAATGGGAAATGGGCTTATGTGTAGAAAAATATTTATACTATCTCTTTTTTATGGTAGCAAAGAACTGGAAATCAAGGGCATTCCCATCAATTGGGGAATCACTGAAGAAGCTGTGGTGTATGAATGTAATGGCACACTATTGTTCCACAAGAAATGATGAGCAGGTTGATTGCAAAAAAAATCTAGAAAGTCTTACAAGAACTGATGCTGTGTGCCGTGAGCAGAACCAGGAGAACATTGTACAGAGAAATAGCAACATTGTATACTGTCCAACATTGATAGTCTTAGCTCCTCTTAAGAACAGTGATCTAAGATGGAAAATGCTATCCACATCTGGAGAAGAACTACAGAACCTGAATGCACGTTGCAGGATACTATTTTCTCTTTTTTTTCTTTCCCTTGCTTATTCCTTGTGGTTCTGATTTTTCTTTACAACTTGACAAATATGGAAGTATATTTAATATGATTATAAATGTATAGCCTATATCAGATATCATGCTGTCTTGGGCAGAGGGAGAGGGAAACAGGAAAATTTAGGACTCAAAATCTTATAAAAATGAATGTTGAAAATTAAATATATACAGTACTATTATACAACTCATATATGACCTGTTAAGAATAAAAAAAAAACTGATTTTGAAAGTACAGAATATTATCTGGGTATTTAAAGAAAGAAAGGGAAGAGAAAACTCACCTAGATTTTGAAAATTAAAAGAAAAAAAATCTGTATTATTGAGATTTCAAAGTGAAGAATAAGTAAAAAACAAAAGAGATTAAGCAAAATTTAATTATAAAAATGCTTTGTGTGTACAATATAATGCTTCTGTGTACAACATAAGAGAACTTTTTTTTATTTTACCAGGCATTCATAAGCTGTTACATATTGGGTGAACTCAGAGGCCTTTTCCTGTCCCTCGAGAGGAATGTAGGACACTGCAGGCCTCCTGCCTTGTAATGTAATGTTTTTTCTATAAATGCCATGTTATGGCTTATAGGTTTTTTTATAATTGTTAAGAAGATCATAATGGATTTTTGGAGGGGGGTTGTCCCACAAATTTTTTCAATATAATGGGACTAGGATTATTCACTATAGGCCTCCCTTGTCATTCTGGAAGAATGGGAGAGATATGGGATCCTTCATCTCCTAGAGAACAGCAGAATGGCTACTAGTAGGCAGTGATTCAACCCAGTTCAGTTGTGGATAAATTAATGACAGTTATCTGAGTGGAAATGAATTATGCAACGTAGGAAGTAAAAGCTCAGTAAGACATTGGCTTTATTTAACGATATTTTGTGCTAAAGTAAAAATTCAATGCTGTGAAGATTATTTCTATGGATAGTCTGGAATAGTTTTGAAATACAGAGAGTGGAGCAATTAAGGAAGTAAAAGAAAGTTTAAGAGAAGAATATGAAGGAAATAAGAAAAAAAGGTATGGCTTTGAAGGCTACAGGAGGGCTATTTTTAAAGAAAAAACAAAAGTCTACAATTTAAGCATATTGGAAAAAAAGGTATGAAAGTGTTTTTTGTTTCATTGGAATATGAAGGATATGAGAAACTTTATGGGTTTATTCTTTATAATATGGAAACTATAGTAATAAAATTATAGCTTGAAATTCCCAGGCTCTAAAGCCTGGGGATGTGGATGACTGCCACATATGGCACCTCTTTAACTGAAAAGCCTTGGAGACAGATATACGAGGTAGGGAGTACAGCATGGACATAAAAGAACATGATCCAGTTCTCATAAAGGACTTGATCTAGGAATTGGGAATGCCACCATGTGTCTTTAAAAATGACTAATTGGTAGCAGTGGGCTTTTTATTTTGAAGTACTGCTGGGATTTTTTTTTATTTTAAATGTTGCTATAAGATGTGATTGCTATTTACTTACACTAAATGTTGCCTTATATCATGCAAATTGGGAATAATTAACTAGATCTATTTATATTCCTTAGGCTCTATGCCTTGGCATAGCCATAACCCTTGACAAATTCTCAAGGACTTTGATTTGAGGAAGTGGGGTCACACCCTCAGAAGGTACACTAGATTCCTTGGAGCCTCTTGCCTGAGGGGAAAAAGAATCATAATATCCTACCAGTCCTTCAATTAGAATATTAGAGTGAAAAAAATTAGCAACAATGAATTATAACATTTAGTCAGCATACTTTAAGTCCACCTAAAACTGACAGAGGTATTTCCTAGTAATTTTAATGTGAAATTTATATGTCTTGTGTGATTTCCTGTACAGCAAGATGTATCTTCCTATTAGGATAATTAATTAGAATTTACAACATTTCCTGTCACCTCTGTTTCTGTCTAAA
The DNA here is from genome assembly GCF_011100635.1 of Trichosurus vulpecula. Classification (NCBI taxonomy): domain Eukaryota; kingdom Metazoa; phylum Chordata; class Mammalia; order Diprotodontia; family Phalangeridae; genus Trichosurus; species Trichosurus vulpecula. The sequence goes on along the minus strand of NC_050574.1, from coordinate 402,605,950 downwards.
AGAAGTAGCAACATCCAACCCATTTGTATGTTACCTTTTTGCTAGTCGTGTCTTCAATAAAAAGTTTTTTGAACTAGTACCTTCTCAAATTTTAGGCATTGAAAGTTTAAAAAGCCACTTGTGACAGAACAAATATTTCTTCTATGTAAGATAATTTGGAAACACAATTGATTAAGTTAATGTTGCCTCACTGATAAAAGTGTGTTTCATCTTTTTAATCCATGTTGATATTATGAAATTAGGTAATATCAACAAAGTAAGAAAACAGTTTCTCTTCCAATTCAGATAATGTTAGGTTATAAATTCACTTGTTTTAGAGTTATTTAAAAGCTTTTAAATATTTCATTGGCTATATTCTATTTCATTCCATTTGTAATAATGGTTTCAAAGATCCCTTAGCCTGTTTATTTGGGCATGGTTATAAGGTTATAAGATCTTTTCGGCTCTGCTGATGGCATGGCATAAGATTCTATGATACTTAGGCCTGAGAAATAGAACTGGTATTTAAATCTTGCCAACCTTCAGAGTTTGAAGAACTAGCTTCACACCCAGTTGGAATTGGAATGTTTTTTAAAAATCTGTGTTAAAGTCACACTTGACTTAGTTGGTTGGTTGTTGTCCTTTGTTCTTAAAAAGGACCAAAATGGCATCACTATGCCAGAGTCAAGTTTCAATGTGTCCAACTATGGTTGATCAGACCAATATGAGCTCAGAATGCTGTACCACAGGTTAGGCACAAATAGTCGATGTGAATATTTGGGGTGGATTCTCTAAATTTGTGCATCCTGCATTTCCTTTGAGCTGCTTAAATTCCACTTTACTCATAGAGCACAGCATCATCTCTGATGCAGGCATATCATGCTGAGTGGTCCTGTGCCAGTGTCTCCCATGTCATACAATCAATTCCAAAGTTTTTGAGACAGACCTTAAGAGTATCCTTGTATCTCTTCTTCTGACCATCATGTGAATGCTTGCCCTGTGTGAGTTCTCCATAAAACAGTCTTTTCAGCAAGAGTACATTTTGCATTCAAACATGACCAGCCCATAGGAGTTGTGCTCTCTGAAGCAGAGTTTGAACGCTTGGCAGTTTAGTTAGACTAAGGATCTCAGTGTCTGGTGCCTTATCTTGCCAGGTGATCTTCAGAATCTTCCTAAGACAGTTCAAATGGAAGTGATTCAGTTTCTTGGAATGACACTGATAGACTGTCCAGTTTTCACAGGCATACAACAATGAGGTCAGCACCACAGATCTGTAGACCTTCAGTTTGGTAATCAGTCTAATACCTCTACTCTTCTATACTTTCCTTCAGAGCCTCCCAAACACTGAGCCAACTCTGGCAATCTGTCAACCTCATTATCAATATGTACATTCCTGGAAAGTACACTACCAAGGTAAGTGAACTTATTCACAGCATTCAAAACTTCTCCATTTGCTGTAACCAATGGTTTCACGTATGGATAGTGTGGTGGTGTCTGATGGAGCACCTGTGTTTTCTTGGAGTTAATTGTTAGGCCACAATTAGCACAAGCAACAGAAAATCAATTCATACTTTGCTGCATCTCAGCTTCAGAGGCTGCATTGAGTTCACAACTATCTGCAAACAGAAAGTCATGCACCAACACTCCCTTCACTGGGGTCTTGGCTTGTAGCCTTTTCAAGTTGGAGAATTTACCATGACTGTGGTAGCTAACCTTGATGCCATGTTCATCCTCATTGCACGCATTCAACAACATTCCTTAACACATCATACTAAAAAGCATGGGGGCAAGCACACAGCCTTGCTTCACCCCACTGGTGACTGGAATGGCATGAGAGCATTGTCCATTATCTAGAATCTGGGCAAGCATGTCATTATGAAATTGACATACAATGCTGATGAACTTTTCCGGGCAACTAAATTTTGACATAACTTTCCATAAGCTCTCAGGACTAACAGTATCAAAGTCCTCAGTCAGGTCTACCATTGTTGTGTACAGACCTCTATTCTGCTCCAGGCATTTCTCCTGGAGTTGTTAAGCAGTAAACACTATGTTGACCATTCCTTGCCCTTTCTAATGCCACACTGTCTCTCAGGTAGATAACCATCTTCCAGGTGAAAGATCATCCTATTAAGGAGGACTCTGACAAGGATCTTGCCAATAATGACTAAGAGAAGGACCCCCCTGTGATTGTCACAGGACAATCTATTTCCTCGACCTTTATAGAGATGGACAATGGGGGCATCTGTGAACTCCTGGGAGATAAGTTCCTCTAGCCATATAACCTTGGTACACAACAATATTCTGGAGGTTTGGAGTCAAATATCTTGTGAACTTAAGCCTTGAGACACCAACATTTAGCCTTCCTGATTACAGCAAGCATTTTAATTTTTTTGAAAAAAGGTAGAGTTGGTTTCTGGTGTTTTGACCCAGCACCATAATCTCTCCAACCATCCATTAGCTTACTACTCTACCCAGGGTGACTCCCTACTACAGGTGCCTACCCTATTATAATATCAATGTGATACTCACAGAGCCTATGGAGGCTATGAGTGAGCTGGTATAGTTCTGAATTGCAAAATATACCAGACTCTCTTCATTGAAGGCAAAAACAAAACATTCATTCAAATACCAGAAAGCCAAATCTCAAAACCAGAAAGCCAAACCCATCATAGCAACAAAGAAATCTATACACCTTATCAATGCAAGTGGCACCACCATCCCCAAGCCTCTGTTAAGGTCTTCCCACAAATGAACACACTCAAGAAAAATCACTCCCTGGCTTTCACTCACACTATCTGCTGCTCTGCGTGTCTCTCTCTCTCCCATCACTGACTACTCTGTCCCTCTTCCTCTCAGCTCTTCTCCATCCTTCCTTCTCCACCCATTAAGCAAGCTCCTCCCTCAACAAGCACATGTGACTAAGATTTTTATGTGACTCAGACAGGTCACATGGGCCTATTAATGGATGGGAAGATCTTCAAATTATATCAACAATATATTAACAATACACCTATGTCTTGTGAAAATCCAGAATATTATTGCCCTTAATTTTTTAATGATTTATTTCCACACTAGGATGGATTGAACTACTTAGACCTATATGTGCTTATTTTTAATAGTTATTAAAACTTTTGCATTGGTTTACCAAGAAAATCAAATGACCTCTTCTATTACTAACACTTCTTGACAAAGTTTTTGATAATAGCAGCAATTTATATGATGCTTTGAGATCATGAAATTTAAGAGTTATATGTGGAATAGTATATTGAAGTTATATCTTGAACCAACCTAATCTTAATGTACTCCAATCTTAAGGATTTGATTTTGCTTAAGGGATTAATTGTTGTTGCTCAATCATTTCAGTCATGTCCAACCCTTTGTGATCTCATTTGGAGTCTTCTTGACAAAGATACTGGAGTTGTTTGTAATTTCCTTCAACAGTTCTTTTTATAGATGAGAAAACTGAGGCAAATGGGGCCAAATGACTTGTTTATGGTCATACGGCTAGTTAGTGTCATTAAGATGAGTTGCCCTGATTCTAGGTCTAGCACTCTATGTACTATGCCACCTACAATACTTGAATTTTCAACAACATGAGAGCAATAATAGTTGTATCCAGCCCTAAGCTATTATTAATGAAACTTAATTGTTTAAGGTTAAATCTTTGGGTACTATGAATTTTCCTTTTGAGCTTTAATTTCCAGTATGTTTGTATCATTAATCCAGAGTTTTAATGCTTCAAGAAAAATGTCAGTATTTCAGTGGGAGTGCAGTCTGTGAACCAATGCATATCTGCCCCTGAGGAATATTTGAGGGTGACCTTAAACTAAGATAGGACCCTTTTGACTCAGTTTCCCATATAAGAATTTTTTCCACCTGATTAATTCTGAGTCTGGCAGTGATGGCCTGTAATACAATTGGCTTTGTATGTCTCCTGCTTGTAATTAACACAGAGCTGGGGGAGCTTCTTCCCTTTGCTATTACAATGTCCTTCTGTTTCCTTTTAGAGCACATTTCTATAATCATGGCAGGTGGCCAGTAAAAGATATGAGCACAGTACTCATCTTGTTATATAATAGATTAACACTGAAACACATCTAAGTTAATAGGATGAAAGTATACAAAATCATACTATTTTAAATCTAAAACTATGGTCATGTTTGTGTCCAAACAATTAAGTAGATGTATGCGTGGGCTTCTTATCTGCCTGCTATGAGTTACATATGCATGTATCAGGTTAGGCCCTTGATATATCTATTTTCCTGGTCAGCTATTTTACCCATGCAATATTTCACATTTTCTTATTTTTTCCTATTCTTTTGACTTTGTTTTATTGTATCTTGATGTCTCATGGAGTCATTAGCTTGTACTTGCCCAATTTCAATTTTTAAATTCTTATTTTCTTCAGTGAACTTTTTTACCTCATTTCCCCTCTGACAAGTTTTACTTTATATGGACCTCTTTTCTTCAGTGAATATTGGTCTTTTTTTTACCACTAGACAAATTATGGTTTTTTTAAAAGTATTTTTGTGTTTTTACCAAGCAATTAATTTTTTATGATTTTCTTGCATCATTTTTTTCCAGACTATTGCTTAACTTTGAACTTCATGTTAAAGTTGGGTTCTACTTACCTGGACATGGGGAATCACTATCCCAAATTTCAAGCATTTCCACGCTGCTGTATTCAGGTGTTATTTTCTTCAGTATTTTATTTGGAACTCCTTTAGCAAGTCATTGACTTGTTTTTCATGGTTGTCTTGCATCACTCCCACTTGACTTCCCAATTTTTCCTCTACTTCTCTAACTTGATTTTCCAAATCCTTTTTGAGTTCTTCCATGGCCTGAGACCAGTTCATGTTTTTCTTGGAGGCTTTTTTAAAATTTTTTTTTATTAAAAGCATCTGTTTATTTAATTCTGCAATTTTTTTCTCTTTTCTCATGCTTTTGTTATTGCTAAGATTAAAGTTATATAGTTTCCTACTTTTTCAGCATTGATTTTCACAACAGTTTGAATTACAAATTTTCTCCCCATTTCTCCCCTCCCCCCCACTCCAAGATGGCATATATTCTGGTTACCCCATTCCCCAGTCAGCCCTCCCCTCTATCACCCCCCTCCCCTCTCATCCCCTTTTCCCTTCCTTTCTTGTAGGGCAAGATAAATTTCTACGCCCCATTGCCTGTGTATCTTATTTTTTAGTTGCATGCAAAAACTTTTTTTTTGAACATCTGTTTTTAAAACTTTGAGTTCCAAATTCTCTCCCCTCTTCCCTTCCCACCCACCCTCCCTAAGAAGTCGAGCACTTCAACCTAGGCCACGCATGTATCATTATGTATAGCCAGTGTATTTTTCAGTATTTTTGGGGGTCTCCTTTAGCAAGTCATTGACTTGTTTTTCATGGTTTGCTCGCATCCTTCTCATTTCTCTTCCCAATTTTTCCTCTACTTCTCTAACTTGCTTTTCCAACTCCTTTTTTAGCTCTTCCATGGCCTGGGACCAGTTCATGTTTTTCTTGGAGGTTTCTGTTGTAGGCTCTTTGACTTTATTAATTTCTTCTGTCTGTATGTTTTGGTCTTCTTTGTTAGCAAAGAAAGAATGCAAAGTCTGAGACTGAATCTGGGCTCGTTTTCGCTGCCTGGCCATATTCCCAGCCAACTAACTTGACCCTTGAGTTTTTCAGTGGGGAATAACTGCTTGTAGACTACAGAGTTCTATGTTCCACGTTTGGGGGGGAGGTGCCAGCTCTGCCACACCGGCACTGCTCCTTCCCCAAGAACCCCCAACCCGAACTGGGCTTAGATCTTCGGCAGGCTGTGCACCCTTGCTCTGATCTGCCACTTAATTCCTCCCATCAGGTGGGCCTGGAGGCGGAAGTACCAACAACTGTAGCTGCCCCACCTCCGCTGCCCCCGGGGCTGTAAGCGGAACCGCGAACTCCTTCCACTTCCGCAGCTTTTCCCACTAACCTTCTCCGCAGTCTTTGGTGTTTGTGGGTTGAGAAGTCTCGTAACTGCCGCAGCTCACTGAATCAGGGCTCTAGGGCCCCCTCTGCCCGGCTTCTGGTCTGGATGGTCTACGCTGCTCAGGCTGGGCTTTGCTCCACTCCGTTCCCAGCTCCCAGCTCCCAGCTCCATGTGGGATAGACCTCACCCAGAGACCATCCAGGCTGTCCTGGGCTGGAGCCCTGCTTCCCTCTGCTGTTTTGTGGGTTCTGCCGTTCTAGAATTGGTTCAGAGCCATTTTTTATAAGTTTTTGGAGGGTCTCATACGGAGCTCACACTATTCCCTGCTTACCAGCTGCCATCTTGGCTCCGCCCCCTTCTTGGAGGCTTTTGATGTAGGCTCTTTGACATTGTTGACTTCTTCTGGCTATATGTTTTGGTCTTCTTTGTCACCAAAGAAAGATTCCAAAGTCTGAGTCTGAATCTGAGTCTGTTTAGAGTATTTTGTCCCAAGCTTGAGGGGCTGCACTGTTGTTTTCAAAGCTACATGGCAAACTCTGCCACACCAGCGCCACTCCTTCCCCAAGAAGCTCCAACCTAGACCAGACTCAGATCTAAGCTGGCTCTGCAGTCTTGCTCAGATCTGCCACTTAATTCCTCCCACCAGGTGGGCCTGGGGCTGGAAGCAACTGCAGCTGTAGCTGTGTAAGCAGTCTCAGAGGTGCATCACCTCCCCTGCCCCTGGGGGTGGTGGCCAAACTGTGAACTCCTTTCACTGTTTCCCAGCAGCTTTTCCCACTAACCTTCTCTGTTGTCTTTGGTGTTTGTGGGTTGAGAAGTCTGGTAACTGCCACAGCTCACTGATTCAGGGTGCTAGAGCCTGTTCCACCTGGCTCCTGGTCTGGTTGGTCCAGGTGTGGCTCAAGCTGGGCTCTGCTCAGCTCCACTCCCAGTTCTGTGCAATAGACCTTACCCAGAGACCATCCAGGCTGTCCTGGGCTGGAGCCCTGCTTCCCTCTGCTATTTTGTGGCTTCTGCAGTTCTAGAATTTGTTCAGAGCCATTTTTATAAGGTGTTTGGAGGGACCTGAGGGGGAGCTCACCCAAGTCCCTGCTTTCCAGCAGCCATCATGGCTCTGCCCCCTCCATGCTGCTGTTTTCAAACTATTTCTGAAGGTAGCTGAAAGGTTTTAGTACTTCCAAGGTAGTGCGATCTCAGAAAGGTGTGGTCACTGCTCTTCTGGTCTGTGCTCTGGTCTTTACACTAGATGGGCCCATATTCCCCCATAGTTGCAACTCCTAATGTTCCTTTCTGCCTTTGAACTCTGACCAAGGCCCTTGATGACCAACCAGAAGTACACCTCTTCACCCTCCATCTCAGAACCTGGATCTATGAACAGGCACTAGTGTGTGTTATTTTCTTCTGTTCAAATTGTTGTGTTATACAAACTCAGCAGGCCCATGTGTCACGTATTTGAGCTGGAGGTATAGCAAAATGTTTAGGTTAATACAGGTTGCCATTTTGATATTCCATGACCCCAGTGAGATATGAAGCAGAATTACCTAGAAGGTGCTGCCAACAAATTCATATATCTTTAGATTGACTCATATTACTAATTTTAAACAACATTTTTATTGTAATGTAGTTGTTGAATGTGACATCTTTTCTCTCATCTTTATGTTATCTGCAAATGTGAAAATCATGCCAGGTATGCCTTCATCCACGTGACTAATGTAAATATCAAAATGAACAAGGCCAATTATGATCATTTGTGTCATTCCACTGAAAAAATGTTTTTCAAATTGTCATTAAAATGTTGATCACTACTCTGTGCCTAGTCATTAAACTACTACTATACATTTCCCACCAGTACCCATTTGTTCACAGTATCTGTTAAGATAGTATAATGGATTTGGTAAAATGGTTCCATACTGGAATTTGCCTGATTTATGATTCTAATAATATTATCAAAAAAGGATATGGAATTAAACTACTATGACACATTTCAAATAGAACCATACAATCTATTTTTTTAAATGTGGAAAACTTTTGCAAGTGGTTTTATTTACAATGCCATCATTCCATAAATGGCAAATCAGATTTAAAAAAAAAAAAAAACTAAAGTTTAAGGTGGACAATAAATAGACAAATTACTTTACAAAACAAGAAAAGGAAAGCCCAAAGGCCACTTCCCATAGAGAACCCACAGTGTTTTGGTTTTATTCAGAACAAAGCAGAAAGACTTTTGATTATACTGATTAAAACAGCCATAGGATTAGACTCTGCAATAAAAAAAATTAATAATAAAAAATTTTTAAAAAAACTATACATGCGATCAATATTCTGCTAATACAATGATTTGCTGTTGTAGTTGTTTAATATTAATGTTATATACAGAGTAGCACAACTAGTTATTTGGAACAAACTTTTATAGTGTTACAGTTGGCAATAAGCACAGAACTTCACTTTTCTTCACACTTCTGCTTCTTTTTTCTACCTGGGCTTCTTACTCTTCATTAAAGTCATTTTGGATGTTGAATATTTTGGGAATCTCTTCTGGCATTTTTACCTTGGTCATATTTGCAACACGTGACATCAAGCAAATTTTGTCTAAGTACTTTCCAACCAGAATAAGTTCAAAAAGAGTTCCTCAGTCAAATTTTAAGAATTCTGGTGTCCAAACAGGAATATTTTAGTTTGCTTCTCTTTTTCCTCATCAACCTCAGGAGGAGGAAGAGGGAAATACTTCTGGTGAGCACCCCACTGAATCCCTTTTTTTAAAAATATCGCTGCATTGATACTTGGTAGAGGAACTGGATCATGCACTTCATCATCCATTCCCAAATCTTCCAACATGGTCTTGATAATTACAAACTGTTTTGCAATTTCAACATCAACTTTAAATATTTTTTCCAATCAGAGCTCTGAAACTTAATTGAAGGCATGCATCCAGATCCCTGAGGATCACAGCAGGCAAGCTGGTGGAGCCAAAAAGGCTAGGTGGGTTAAAGGAGAGGAAATGAGGCATCCATACAATCTATTAATAACTGTAGTTTTCTAAATATTTATAAGCTATTAAAATATGTCATGCAATTTTGCCAAGAAATAAAGCCAAATTCACCTTCCTGTAGTTCTAGAATCTATTCTCTTCCTTTTTTATACTTTTCATGTTGCTTAATATCATTTTAGCTTTATTATTTACCACATCACATTTCCTCATGTTGAGCATGCCATGTACTAAGACTTTCTGACATTTTTCCCACTGGCTTTTAATCAACAATGATTCCTCCATTCAGTACTTGTAAGTGGGGAATTTATATTTATCCTCATTAAATTTTATACATTTAGACTGGCTTGCCTCTCTAGCCTGTCAAGATCCTTTTAGCCCATTTCTTTATAACAGGATGTTAACTATTACTTTTCTATAGTGCTTCACCTTCAAATCTCTACCAAATTCTTTCTGTAGGTTCATACATGCTTTTGATAAAAAATTTTAAATATAAGATTCACTTTCACGTGCTATGAGAGATAAAGGATTGTGTTATAGCCCATCGGCAGTATTGCCTGGCAAATAATATTTACTTAATAAATGTTTAATTATTTCCTGCTTGGCTAAATTATTGATTTGGTTTTTTTTCCTATAGTGAGTATTAAACTGATATGTTTGGATGTCATTGTGACCCAAGGCCACTCCACCAAGATTAGCCTAACATTAAGAGGATAAAAAAATGTGTTGGTTCGCAAAATAGCCTTTGTCATATCATATCATAATACTTAGGTGGTTTGCAAAAGATGTAATCATCATGTATTTGCTCCCTTGTTTGTATCTCTGCAGTAAAAACAATGTTGGAAATAGAAGCAAACCAAACAGGTCTTGATTTCTCCATTTTTCAATGCTATTCTTTTTTAACATATCTATATCTAATCCATGAAATTATATGGCAAAAACAAAATGTGTTTAGAAACTGGAAGTGAGTCCCCATTAGCCTGTGAGTATATAAATAATGCTATTCCTGTGACATCAAGTCTAATAACCACTTTTTGTCCATCGGATATCAATGCTTTAACTAACTAAACTCAGCAGTCATTTTATGCCCACATCACCAGTGGGTCCTCAATAATTGCTAAATAGTACATTTTTGATTAAAACTAAAACTGGTACACTTTTAGAAGGTTTTCACAAAAGAAAGAGGATAAGAAGGTGAATGGTATGTGCATTTCTCATCTCCTGGTGGCACTGGCATAGATTAGATTGCTTGACTGTCAGATTTTTTTTTTTTGCAGGGGAATTGGGGTTAAGTGACTTGCCCAATGTCACACAGCTAATAACTGTGTCAAGTGTCTGAGCCTGGATTTTAACTCAGGTCCTCCTGACTCCAGGGCTGGTGCTCTACTCACTGCACTACCTAGCTGCCCTGACTGTCAGATTTTTAACTCATTTGAAATGTTGCTAGGTATCATAAATGCAGAAGAAACACACATCGAATGGAATTGAAAAGGTTGAATTAAAGGTAACAGAATTGAGAAGGGTTTTTTGTTTGTTTTTGTTTGTTGTTTGTTTTCTTGAGAATCTAGATCTTCATTTTACAAATACCTGTGGACTTTTGTCACTTAATATTTGAATAATTATTCAGGAAAAAGATCCTACATTTCACTTACTATTATTAGAATTCAGATGCTGCCCATTGCCCAAGTCACTCAATTGTCATTCAGACATGCAGGGAGTTAGGGAGTCAATCAGTCAACATCTATTGAGCATACATTAATTGTTGTGGTAGGTGTTAAAGGGGAAATAAAAGAAATAGAAAGAATGGACCCTGAGAGCAATTGATGCTTTAAATGAAAAAGGTGTTAATGGATAGATACTTGAAAAAGAATATTGGCAAAGATTCTTATGAATAATGTAATGTAATGCAGCATAGTCAAAATGGATATAATTGCTATGCATTGAAGTTATACATTAGCTCTTTTCAGGCTATTGCAATTTAATAGACTGAAATAATAATGCCAAGCTTTTATTGAATGTAATTGGCACTTATCTCCAGTGATCGATCTAAGAAATAGAGAAAAAAACATTTTAGAGTATAATTATAAAGGTCACGGGAAGAAGCCCTTTAATCATGGACAAGTCTCTTGGGAAAAAATAATCAATGATTTATTTTGCACTTCATAACAAACATCAATGCAGCCAATTACACTTGATTTGTGACTTTTTTCATTTAAGTAAATGCATTTAAGTGCAAAAATATCTGCACTTTATTATGAATATAGTGGAGTTTTTCTTAAAAGGTAAAATAATGGTCATTCATGGGTGTAAGACAGACAAGGGTTCCTGTTTGGTCAAATATATCCAGCTTAATGCTTTTCACATAGGTTTATTCTCTACTGATCTCTTGTCTATTTATCACCTGGCCACTCATATATAATTCACATCTGGATCTCTCTAAACTAATTATTGCTTCTATATCAGTTCAAAGCCATAGATCAACCATCTTCGTCAATGTGTTTACTTCTAATATTCATTTAATAATCAGTATTTTAATGGACATAGTAAGGTATTACAATAGGGCAGGCAAGAAGCAATGAAGACCTGTATTAGTGCAATAGGGATGGAATTGTAAGCAATAATTAAATGTCTTCATTTAATGAAATATTGTATTAATAAAGTAGTAGTGAAATTCCCCTTCCCCAACCTAAGCAATATTCTTCCTCTAAGGCACACACTGTCAGATAGAATAGTGGACCTTTCTAATAAAAATGTGGAAAGCATACATGTAAAAACCATGTGGCCATAGCGCATACATAGAATGGTATATATGTAAAGAATAAGTGCAATCAGACCACATGCATGAAGGGGCAACTCTTACCTCTATTGTATAAGAGTAATTGACAATTTTTGGTGATACCTTGTACTGTTCCTGCTGCAACTGCTTTCTACCGGTCTTCTGCAGTGTTCCATGTCTCTCAAGCATTTATTCTCTCCTAGACATGTGAGTATGATACTGTCGTTGACACATGTTGTTGGTATGGTCCTCATGTGGCAACTATTTTGGAATACTTTACTCAGGGAACAGTTTTAGAATATATTTCAAGTTTCTAGCTGTAGCTGGAGTCTTTCATTGATATGCTCTTTTATCTTTATAATATTAAGAGTAGGCTCTGCCATCTTACCTCTAGCTCAAAGATCAGAGCCTTAATCTTCAACTCTTTTAAAAAATAAAGATACTCATATATCTTATTACCAAACTGGGGACCAACTATGTGATTGCCCTTCATAAAGAGAACCCCTCAGTTCTCAGAACCTTGGATCAGACAGAATTTTCTACTCTATACGAATAGGCCTACCTGTGGGGACCAAGCCCTTTTATAAAATAGATCAGCCATCTAGGTATATTTCATCTATAAGCATTAGGTCTATTTTTGTCTTTTACTTCCTACTTGCAAAAGTCAAAGTCTCTGACCTATATATTTACCTTTTAGTTAGAAAAGTTTGATATGAAGATTTATAGCCAAGCTCTGGGGCACATACATGTTCCTATTCAGAAGCGGATCATGTACGAAGTTTCTGAAATCATCAACAGTGGGATTGGACTTGTGAGTGGCTGTTTTCCTTCCCTTAATGCAAAAAAAGCATTGTGAGAGTTGTGATATGTTAAGAAGAGATTAGCCATCTAGATCCCCCAAAACACTCCAGAAAAAAATTTAAAATATATGAAATGGAACAGTGATAAAGAAAAACAAAGTGAAGCAACTAAAAGAACCTGGATCTGTTATAATACTCAGGCACTGAAAATCCTAGGACCAGGCATCACAGAGCACAGGACCATGCAACACAGCCCTGAGTCCACTCAACAAGCAAGGAAACTAGCCCAAAACACAGTCCTTAGCCTAGGTATTTTGATTCCAATGCTGAGGTAATCCACACCAGAGTCACTGTAAGAAAGAGGGCTTGGGCAGCACCCAAGAAAAAAGTTTTCATAGGAAGCTAGCTACCAGCACAGCCAAGAAAATCCAGGTGGAGTCTGTAAGGTTTATCAGTAAAAGACAGAGCCCCTGTTTCAGAACCATGCCACGATTTTGTCTCCTCTGGAAACTGAGGAGTTAAGGCAAAAACTTATCAAGCTACATGAAGACTAAGCCAAACCCAAATAATTCCTGCAGAAAACAGGGTCTAGGCTTGGCAACTGAATAAAGGATGAAGGAGAGATTTGCTATACCATTTAAGAGAAATAGAGGGAACAGAATCTGGAAAATCCACAAATAACCAAAACATACACTAAAACTGAATATATAAATAGAAGAAAATGTAAAAAAAAATGTTCTGGACTGAGAGGAGCCCAAGAGGTAAACCCAGTAGAAGAGAATAACTATACAAGGCAAAATAAAGACTCATAGAAAATAATCTCCTGGTGGCATGGATTGAAAGAATACCTGTGAGACATGATACCAGTTAAAGAATGACATATTAAAGGACACGACATCTAATTCTAAAAGAATGACAAAGAATGTTATTAGCTTAAAAGAGAAAAAAAAACTCCCTTAAGATTAGAATAGGTCAGACAGAACCATAAGATAACAGGATAATTCCATAAAATTCCTTAAAACAAAATCACAGATTAAGGAAAGAAAGAATACATGGATAATAATTGAAACATATACTTACAAAGATAATTGACCTACTTGACAGATAAAGGAGAACTAATCTAAGTATCTTAACCATATGTATACAAACAGAGCTCAGATACTATATTTCAAGAAATCATAAATGAAAACTAACCAGGTTCATAAAGCCAAGAGGTCATTGCAAAAATAGAAAAAACTATACTGGTGAACTCCTTAATGAAACCCCAAAATGAAAAAGTCTATGAAAATCAGAGCTAAAATTTGAAGTTTCCAGGTCAATTTGAAAAAAAAATATATATGTAGCCAAAAAGAGAAGGAATTCAAGTCGGAATCACATGAAAACTGCACAACTGCACCAATAAAGGGAAGAAGAACTTTGATGTGATATTCCAAAAGACAAAAAAGAAAGACTCATCATCAAGAATAACCTGTTTAATAAAACTGAGTAGATTTTTTTGTTCTTTAGTCACTCTGGTTGTATCTGCCTCTTCTTTACCCCATCTGGGGTTTTCTTGGCAAAAACATTAAAGTGATTTGTGGTTTTCTTCTCTAGCTCATTTTATAGATAAGGAAACTGAGGCAAACATGTTTGAGTGACTTGCCCAGGATTGGACATCTAGTTAATGTCTAGATTTGAGCTCAGGCCTTTCTGACTCCAGGCCCAGAATTCTATCCACTGTACCACATACCTGCCCTGGTAGCCAGAATACTACTCGGGAAAAAATGGACCTTTAATGAAATTGAGGGAGTACTATTGATGTTTCTGGATAAAAAAGGACAAAAATGATCAAAAATTTTGAAATTAAGCATTAGAACAAAGACAAATAGAAAATTAAGTGCAGTGGATCATTTGGAAGGTACTATATAGTGTCTATGTTTTAATAGGAGCAGAATTGAAAATTAGAAGCTTAAAGACGTCAAGAATCATAGAGAATGTTAAATAAAGCTGGAAGAGAGCTTCGTGCTCATTTTGGTTTCTTTTGATAGAGAACCTTTGGAGAATGAGGAAATGGGAGGAGAAAAAAGAATATACTAGGGAGGACATGAGGAGAAAGAGGGGACTTATCTCAAATAATTAGAGTAGTAAATGGCATGAAAAGTTTGCAAACCTGCAGAAGAGGAAGAGAGGAAATAACAATGGGAAGCTTAATTCTACCCTGAACTAGCCAAAAGAAAGATTAATACAAGTGCAAACAAACTTACTCACAACTACTCAAAGAAAATGACACAGAAATGCAATGAACTCACAAGAGAAATGAAAAGGGAAAGAGGGGCTTAACAGAGAAGGTAGGATAGGTGAGGTAGTAGTCATCAAGAAAAGAAATTCCAACAATGGAGTGGGGAGCTTAGAAGGGGAGTCAAAGGAAGGGAATGAGTAATTTGGGGCAAGTTAATTAAAAAAAAAAAGAAGAGTGAGCCAAGATGTCAGAGTGAAAGGAGGGACTCACCTGAACTCTTTCACGAATTCTTTCAGATACCTCTAAAAAATGAATCAGAACAAATGTGAGAGTGGCAGAATCCACTAAGAGACAGAATGTGGCAGATTTCTAGCCCAGGGGAGTCCAGAAGGTCAATGGGAAGGATTTGTTGCACCTGGGTGGGAGAGTGCAGAGCACATGGGTCTATAGCCAACCATAGCAGAGTAGGAGTGACCCTGGTGGACTGGATCATGGCAGCAGTGGGGATTCCTAAACCACTCAGACCAGGACAGGTATCTCTCAGAGTTGGGTAAAAGACAAGTGCAGGGCCTGCATCAGGGGCAGCAGCTACCCTTGAGGATATCATCCCATAGAGAATATGTTTGAAACTTGGACTTCTGGGAGCCAAGATGGTGGAGTAAACCTTAAGTTGCACTAACACATGAAAAAGGAAATTCCAGACTTTCCTGATGAAAAGGCCAAGAGCTCAATGGAAGTTTTGACCTTCAAATACAAGACTCAAGAGAGGCATAAAAATGTAAACCAGAAAAAAAGAAAAAAAATCCTCAAGAAGAACAAATTGCTTACATCCTTATATGGGAGGATGACACTTGTTAATCTTGAGAATGGTTTATTTATTACAGCATTTAATAGGGATATATATAGACAGAGGGTGTGGGTAAAAATTAACTGATGTAATGTTAAAGAAATCTAATTAAAGGGTCTAAAGGGATTGTAATGAGAAAAGAGGAAAGGAAGAGGCAGAAGAAGGTAAATTACATCACATGAAGAGGTAAAAAAAAACATATTATAGTAGAAGGAAAAAAAGGGAGGGAGAGGAGCATTGTTTGAGCTTTATTCTCATTGAATTTGATTCAAGCAGAGAACAACATATGATGTTAAGTATAGAAATCTAACCTGCCCTACAGGCAGTAGGAGGGGAAGTGGGACAGAAAGGAGGGTGGGTGGTTAGAAGGGAGGGAAGAAGTAGTAAGTGAAAAGGGTAAGAAAAGGGAGGGAGGGCGCTGATAAAAGGGAGAGAAAATTGAGGGAGGCCTTGATCAAAAACAAAACTCTTTTGAGGAGAGCAAGGGAGAATGGAGAAAGAGAAGCATAAATGGGTGGGGGGTATAGGATGGAGAGAAAGACACAGATAGTAATCATGACTGTGAATGTGAATGGGATGAACTCTCTCAAAAAATGGAGGAGGATAGCAGAATGGATTAAAATGGATTAAAAGACATAATTCCACACTATGGTGTTTACAAGAAACACATTTGAAACAGGGGGATACACACAAGGTAAAGGTGAAAGGGTGGAGTAGAATATATTATGCTTGAGCTGAAGTAAAAAAAAAGTAGCAATCCAAATGTCAGACAAAACAGAAGCAAAAATAGATATGATCAAAAGAGATAAGAAAGGAAACTATATCCTGCTAAAAGGCACCATAGAATATGAAGCAATATCATTACTAAACATATATGCACCAAGATATATAGCATCCAAATTCTTAGAGGAGAGAAGCTAAGAGAATTATAGGAAGAAATAGACAGCAAAACAATACTAGTGGGGGACCTCTACATCCCCATCTCTGAACTTGATAAATCTAACCTCAGAATAAACAAAGAAGAACTTAAGGAGGTGAATAGAATTTTACAGAAGGCAGATATGATAGACCTCTGGAGAAAATTGAATGGGGATGGAAAGGAATATACCTTTTCCTCAGCAGTGCATTGTAGAGGCCCAGAGCTGAGTCTGACCTCGATGTGAACTCTTCATGTTTTGAGAAAGGACTCTAAAGAATGCTCCAAGCAGAGCCTCCGTGCTCCCAGACTGAGGCGAAACATGGAGATATGGTGTGGAGAAAAATAAGGTCTGGTGTGAGAAAAAACTAAGTGATAATATTGGAAAAACACAGGCTACATCCTGGCATGTGATCCACACATAGGCTTCAAAGCAGTAGAAACACTATATAACAACTTTGTTGGCTTTCAATAAATGTGCTGTGTTTCAGTACCTACTTGACCCGTGTCTTCATTTCCTGGCAACTGGTTGGGGTTTGCTGTCCGAACTCCAACAGTACATGGCACATACACAAGAACTGACCATTTACTAGGGCACAAAAACCTCACAATCCAGTGCAGTAAGGAACAAATATTAAATGAATCCTTTTCAGATCATGATGCAATAAAAATATATATGTAATAATGGATGAAGGTAGATATTGGAACTAGGTCCAATCCTAAAGAATGAGTGGGTCAAATAACAAATCATAGAAATGTTGTAACATTTTTTTCTTTTTTATTATTTTTATAATTTATTTTTAGTTTACAACACACAGTTCCACAAGTTTTTGATTTCCAAATTATCTACCCTTCCCTTTCCTCCCCCTCCCCTCCCCCCCTTCCCTTCAAGAAGGCATGTAATCTGATATAGGTTCTACATACCTTCATATTAAACTTATTAAACAATATTCAAGTTTTAAAGAAGAATTATAACCAATGGAATGAACCATGAGAAAGAATAAACAAACCAAAGAAGAAAAAAAAAAGAACAAATAGTTGTCTTGATCTGAATTTAGACTCCATAATTCCTTCTCTCGATTTGCATAGCTTTTTCCCTAATAAGTCTTTTGGAGCTGCCTTTGAAGCTTGCATTGATGAGAGGAGTCAAGTCTGTCAAAATTAGTCATCACAGATACCATGAGTCTGTAATTGTGTATAATGATCTCCTGGTTCCGCTCCCCTCACTCAGTGTCAGATCATGTAAATCTTTCCAGGTTTTTATGAAGTATAGCTGCTCTTCATTTCTTATAGTACACTAGTATTCCCTTATATTCATATACCACAACTTGTTTAGCCATTCCCCAATAGATGGGCATCCCTTTGATTTCCAATTCTTTGCCACCACAAAAAGAGCTGCTATAAATATTTTTGTACATACGGATCCTTTTCCCATTTATACAATCTCTTTGGGATACAGCCCTAGAAGTGGCATTGCTGGGTCAAAGGGTATGCACATTTTTATAGCCTTTTGGGTATAGTTCCAAATTGCTCTCCAGAGTGGCTGGATCAGTTCACATCTCCACCAACAATGTAACAGCATTCCCATTTTGCCGCATCTTCTCAAGCACTTATCATTTTCCTGTTTCCCATGTTAGCCAATCTGAATGGAGAGATGTGGTACGTAGGAGTTGTTTTGATTTGCATTTCTCTAATCAATAGTGATTTAGAGCATTTTTTCATAGAGATACCTATATGTTCTTTTTCATGATTTGCATATAGATATCTTTAATTTCTTCCTCTGAAAACTGCCCGTTCATGTCCTTTGACCATTTATCAATTAGGGAAGGATTTGTATTCTTTTAAATGTGACTCAGTTCTTGTAAAGGCAAGCAAAGTGAGACTTTTGCTGTCTTTTGCTTTGGAGTGCTTCTCAGCACTGGGTCAATCAAGTGCCTTTGACTGAGTCTTGCCTTTTTCTGTAGGAAGGCCCACACCATTTTGCTACTTAAATCAGGAGAGGTGTGAAACCCTCAAGAGATGTGAAAACCTGGAGAGGTGTGAAGCAGTCCATAAAGCCAATCTGTAGGTGAAGAGATATTTCCTGCCCATTAAATAGGCTTCAGGTGGGGCCAATAAAGGGAGATCTGATTAGAGAGAGGCCTACACCCTTCACTAATTAGATGTGAGGCCCCAGGCTGCTTATCAAACTAGTTTCCCTAGTTTGAGAGAGGCAGGAAGTCCTCAGGGTCCTGATGGGGGGGTTTCTAAGACTAGAGTCAATGATATGTGCCTGAGTTTTAGTCAATCCGATGACATTCTAGTCAATCAGATGACAGTTAAGGACTGTATAAAAAGAAAGAACAGAGCTTGGAAATGGCAGAAGAAGCTGCAGAAACTGAGAAACAGAGGACTAGAAGCTACAAGCTGAAGAAAGAGAGAAATGGAGAGCAGCAAGATTCAGGAGCCAAGGGCCAGCTTCCAACGTGTGCAGAGTGGAGAGTGCTGAACACAAGAGGGAGATTCAGAACATGGAGTCATTGTGGAGCTGCAGGAGATAGAGTGCTGAGAAGGGACTTAAGATTTGTGAGTGATCTTCTTATAGGAGGGCCCTAGCATTGAGGGGAAGCACAAATATGATCTGGCTTGCTGCTGTAATATTTTGTTGTAACCTCCTTGTTACTATAGTGAAATGGGCTTATTGGTTTTGGAATGCTGTTGACACAATATTGAATTGGGGGCATTGGTCCTTGGGTCTCATACTTTGGAGTCCAAATAAATGTTATACTTCCTCTGCCTTCTACCTTGAGAATTCATTATACTCTGTGATTCCAAACCATTCAGGCATGCTCATGGTCCTCTCTGAGGTCATGAATTTTGCCTTACTCACATACCATTGAGAAGTGTGAAACCCTTGAGAGGTGTGAAGCACTTTGACCCTGAAGAAGTGTATATATACTCTGATCTTAACATTTTGTTTGGGGCTCACTCATTAGAAAAGTGTTGGTGTGAAGACTCTGGGTAGCTGTTTAGGAGCACCCCCCAAGCTTTGAAAAACCCAGATTTTGGAAACTGTGGAGGGGGTGGAGCCAAGATGGCAGCTTGAAAACAGGGACTTGGTTAAGCTCTCCCGGAAACACCTCCAAACATCTGTAAAAAATGACTCTAAACAAATTCTAGAGCTATAGAATAAGTGCAATAACAGAGGGGAACAACACTTCAGCCCAAGATTGCCTGGATGGTGCTGGGCAATGTCTATCACAATGTGTTGGGAGCAGAGCACTGCTAAGCTTGGGCTGTGCCTAAAGAAACCAGACCTGAGTAGACCAGGTAAAACAGGTCTCAGGGCCCTGAATCACTGAGCTGTGGCAGTTACCATACTTCTCAACCCAGAAATGCCAAAGACAATGTAGTAGGTCAGAGGGAAAATTGCTGGATCTGGGTAAGAGAAGTGCACAGTCCAGCTCCAGCCCAGGGGGTGGTAGAGGTGGTGCTGTAGCAGTAACAGCAGGAAGCTCCAGTGGCTGCTTCCAGAGCATCAACAGCAATTGCTTCCAGAGACCCTGGCCCACACGGTGGGAAGAATCAAGGCCTTTATCAGAGACACTGGTTGTAAAAATTCTTTCCCAATTCTCTGCTTCCCTCCTAATCTTGGTTGCATTAGCTTTGTTTGTACAAATACTTTTTTTTCATTTAAAATAATCAAACTTATCCACTTTGCATTTCATAATGCTCTCTATCTGTTGTATGGTCATAAATTCCTCCCTTATCCATAAATCTGACAGGCAAACTATTCCTTGCTCTCCCAAATTGCTTATAGTATCAGCCTTTATATCTAAATCATGAACCTATTTTGAGTTAATTTTAGTATACAGTGTAAGGTAGTGGCCCAGTTTCTGCCACACTATTTTCCAGCTATCCTAGCAGTTTTTGTGAAATAATGAGTTCTTATCCCAGAAGCTGGACTTTTTGGTTTTATCAAAGAGTAGATTACTATATTCATTGACTACTGCATCTTGAGCACCTACCCCCTCCACTGTTCTACCACTCTATTTCTTAACCAGTAACAAATAGTTTTGATGATTGCTGCTTTATAGTACAGTTTAAGATCTGGTATGGCTAGGCCACCTTCCCTGGCATTTCTTTTCATTAATTTCCTTGATATTCTGGACATTTTGTTCTTCCAGATAAATTTTGTTATTATTTTATCTAGCCCTATAAAATAACTGTTGGTAATTTGCTTGGTATGTCACTAAATAAGTAAATTAATTTAGGGAAAATTGCCATTTTAATTTATATTAGCTTGGCCTAATCATGAGCAACTGATGTTTTTCCACCGATTTATATCTGACTTCGTTTCTATGAAAAATGTTTTGTAATTGTGTTCATATAGGTCCTAGATCTGTCTTGGCAGGTAGACTTCCAAATATTTTACATTGTCTATAGTAACTTTAAATGGAATTTCTCTTTCTATTTCTTGCTGTTGGGCTTGGTTAGTAATATGTAGAATGCTGAGGATTTATGTGGGTTTATTTTACATCCTGCAACTTTCCTAAAGTTATTTATTATTTCAAGTAGTTTTTTGCTTGATTCTCTGGGATTCTTTAAGTAAATCATCACATCATCTGCAAAGAGAGATAACAGTTTCTTCTTTGCCTATTCTAATCCCTTCATTTTTTTTCTTCTCTTATTGCTACACCTTTTCAACGAATCATTTTCTCCTGTTAGGATCTGTAATTTTTCTTTTACCTCTATAACGTGGCTTTTAAAATCCTTCTTGAGCTCTTCCAGGAATGCTTTTTTGGTCTTGAGATAAATTGATATTCTATTTTGAGGTTTCAGATGTGGGCATAGTGTCCATATTGACTTCTTCTGAATTAGTATTTTGAGCTTCTCTGCCCTTATAATATAGTTCAATGGTCGTTTTTACATTTTTAGTTTGCTTCTTCATGAAGGTTGCCTTTATCCTGGCTTTTAAAGTGGATCTCTGATTCTGGAGCCCATGTGGACTCTGTTTGAAGCTTCCTATGTTGGGAGCTTGGGACCTAGTTATTGGCTTTATGTTTTATGGCCTCTAGTTTTGTCATCTAGGAGCTATAAAATTCTACCACTCACCTGGTGCTGAGCTGGAGCTGGCTGGTGTGTGCCAAGCATCCAAGCCCAGTGAATTCTTCCTGAATTTTCCCAGGGTTACACTTAAGCTCACAATGTCAGGTGTGGGGGAGGGGTGATTTAGCTGCAGGAAATCTCTTCTTCCCCTAGGGCTGTGCTAAAGCATGGGTAGCCTCAACCACTGACTGCACTGTTGTCTGTCAATTCCCCAGGCATGCCTTAATACAATTCCCCTGGCTGTGGGAAGGCATGCCTGGGTTCCTGGTATTGGTGCCTGCCAGCTCCAGCCCCCAGGGGCTCAGGAATTCCCACTGGTCTGCTGTTGTGTGCCATGCTGGGATGCCTCCCTTCCTGCACTGGTCTTCTGTCACCACAAGAGGGATCCATTTCCCTAACTTCCTGACCTAAAACACTGCTGTGCCCCTACTTTTGGCTTCTCTATCTCAGGGTTTTTCCTAAGGCAGTATTCTTTGGGTTATTCAAGGTCAGAAAGGGAAGTATGAAAGGTCTTAGAGTTTACTGAGTTATCATGGCTCCCAGAAGTTCAAGAACGTGAGTTTCAACCTTTAGACTGTGGAATGATAGCCCCAGAATAGTCACTGCTGCTGCCACAGAATCTGTGCTTCTGTCTCACCTAGCTCCAACAGATCCAGGTCCTGCAATGAGAGGCCAGTGGATCACCACTGCAGCTGGTGGGCTGGGTCTGCTCCAGTTCCTATATGATGCTCCAGTATGGTTGGGTGTATTTCCACATGCTCAGTGCTCTCCCAGCCCATTGCAACAGATCCCTCCTGTCCATCCTGTAGACTCCCTTGGGTTGGAAATCTGCCGCAATCTGTCCCCTATGGATTATACCTCTTTAAACTTTGTTAAGATTCACTTTTTAAGACGTATCTGAGAGAATTTCTGAGAGACCTCAGGTATATCCATTCTTTCCCTCCACCATCTTGATTCCCCCCACCCCAATAATTTCATTCAAAGAATGACAATGCTGAGACAACATACCAAAACTTAAGGAATGCAGTGAAGTAGTTCTTAGGGGAAATTTTATATCTCTGAATGCTTACATGAAATAAAATTGAGAAAGAGGAGGTCAATTAATTGGTCATGCAACTGAAAAAGCTAGAAAAAGAACAAACTGAAAATCCCCAATTAAACACCAAATTAGAAATACTGAAAACCAAAGTAGAGATTAATAAAATGGAAATCAAGAAAACTATTCAAGTAATAAATCAAACTAAGAGCTCTTTTGATGAAAAAAAATAAAATTGATAAACAGTTGGGTAATTTTATTCAATAAACGAAAGAAAAAAAATTACCACCATCAAAAATGAAAAGGGTGAATTCACCTCCAATGAAGAGGAAATTAAAACAATAATCAGGAATTATTTTGCTCAATTGTATGTTCATAAACTTGACAATCTTAATGAAAAAGTTGAATATTTACAAACAATATAAATTCCCCACATTAACAGAAGAGGAAGTAAAATAAACCGATCTCAGAAAAAGAAATTAAACAAGTCACCAATCAACTCTATGTGAAAAAATCCCCTGGGCCAGATGGATTTAAAAGAGAGTTCTATCAAACATTTAAAGAACAACTAATTCTAACACTATATATCTTTTTATGATACAAATATGGTATTGATAACTAAACCAAGAAGAGCCAAAACAGAGGAATAAAATTATAGACCAATTTCCCTAATGAATATAGATTCAAATTTTTTTAATTTAATTTAATTTAAATTTATTTATTTAACATATTTGGTTTTCAGCATTGATACTCACAATAGTTTGAATTACAAATTTTCTCCCCATTTCTACCCTCCCCCCCCACTCCAAGATGGCTTATATTCTGGTTGCCCTGTTCCCCAGTCAGCCCTCCCCTCTATCACCCCCCTCCCCTCTCATCCCCTTTTCCCGTCCTTTCTTGTAGGGCAAGATAAATTTCTACGCCCCATTGCCTGTGTATCTTATGTTTTAGTTGCATGCAAAACTTTTTGTTTTTGAACATCTGATTTTAAAACTTTGAGTTCCAAATTCTCTCCCCTCTTCCCTTCCCACCCACCCTCCCTAAGAAGTTGAGCAATTCAACCTAGGCCACACATGTATCATTATGTATAACCCTTCCACAATACTCATGTTGTCAAAGGCTAACTACATTTTGCTCCTTCCCAACGCATCCCGCTTTATTGAATTTTCTCCCTTGACCCTGTCCCCTTTCCAAAGTGTTTGTTTTGATTACCTCCACCCACATCTGCCCTCCCCTCCATCATCCCCCCCCCCTTTTATTTTTTTTTTATCTTCCTCCCTCTTCTTTCCTGTGGGGTAAGATACCCAACTGAGTATGTATGGTATTCCCCCTCAGGCCAAATCTGATGAGAGCAAGGTTCACTCATTCCCCCCTCACCTGCCCTCTCCCCTCCTCCCACAGAACTGCTTCCTCTTGCCACCTTTATGCAAGATAATCCACCCCATTCTATCTCTCCCTAGCTCCTTCTCTCAGTATGTTGCTCTCTCATCCCTTAATTTCATTTTATTTCTTTTAGATATCTTCCCTTCATCTTCAACTCACCCTGTGTCTCCTCTCTCTTATACATATATATATATATATATACATAAACATATATATATATGTATATATAGATATAAACACACACATATATATACATATACACATACATACACATACATACATATACTCATAGATATATACATACATACACATTCACTTATATATATATATACATAAACATATATATATATGTGTATATATATGCATATTCCCTTCAACTACCCTAATACTGAGGTCTCATGAATCATACACATCATCTTTCCATGTAGGAATGTAAAAAAACAGTTCAACTTTAGTAAGTCCCTTGCAATTTCCATTTCTTGATTACCTTTTCATGCTTCTCTTGATTCTTGTGTTTGAAAGTCAAATTTTCTATTCAGTTCTGGTCTTTTCACTGAGAAAGCTTGAAAGTCCTCCATTTTATTGAAAGTCCATATTTTGCCTTGGAACGTGATACTCAGTTTTGCTGGGTAGGTGATTCTAGGTTTTAATCCTAGCTCCATTGACCTCCGGAATATCGCATTCCAAGCCCTTCGATCTCTTAATGTAGAAGCTGCCAGATCTTGGTTATTCTGATTGGATTTCCACAATACTCAAATTGTTTCTTTCTGGCTGCTTGCAGTATTTTCTCCTTGATCTGGGAGCTCTGGAATTTGGCAACAATATTCCTAGGAGATTTCTTTTTGGGATCTATTTGAGGAGGTGATCGGTGGATTCTTTCAATTTCTATTTTGCCCTGTGGCTCTAGAGTATCAGGGAAGTTCTCCTTGACAATTTCTTGAAAGATGGTATCTAGGCTCTTTTTTTGATCATGGCTTTCAGGTAGTCCAATAATTTTTAAATTATCTCTCCTGGAACTATTTTCCAGGTCAGTGGTTTTCCCAAGGAGATATTTCACATTGTCTTCCATTTTTTCATTCCTGTGGTTCTGTTTTATAATATCCTGATTTCTCATAAAGTCACTAGCTTCCACTTGCTCCAATCTAATTTTTAAAGTAGTATTTTCTTCAGTGGTCTTTTGGATCTCCTTTTCCATTTGACTAATTCTGCCTTTCAAGGCATTCTTCTCCTCATTGGCTTTTTGGAGCTCTTTTGCCATTTGAGTTAGTCTGTTTTTTAAGGTGTTGTTTTCTTCAGTGTATTTTTCAGTATTTTTTTGGGTCTCCTTTAGCAAGTCATTGACTTGTTTTTCATGGTTTTCTCGCATCCTTCTCATTTCTCTTCCCAATTTTTCCTCTGCTTCTCTAACTTGCTTTTCCAAATCCTTTTTGAGTTCTTCTATGGCCTGGGGCCAGTTCATGTTTTTCTTGGAGGATTTTGTTGTAGGCTCTATGACTTTGTTGTCTTCTTTAGGCTGTATGTTTTGGTCTTCTTTGTCACCAAAGAAAGAATCCAAAGTCTGAGACTGAATCTGGGCGCCTTTTCGCTGCCTGGCCATATTCAGAACCAACTAACTTGACCCTTGAATTTTTCAGTGGGGTATGACTGCTTGTAGACTCAGGAATTCTATGTTCCACGTTTGGGGGGGGAGGTGCCAGCTCTGTCAGAGCCGCACTCCTCCTTCCCCAAGAACCCCCAGTCCAGACTGGGCTTAGATCTTCAGCAGGCTGTTGCACTCCTGCTCTGATCCGCCACTTAATTCCTCCCACCAGGTGGGCCTGGAGCTGGAGGTAACAAAAGCTGTAGCTGCCCCACCTCCGCTGCCCCTGGGGCTGGAAGCCAAACCAATAACTCCTTTCACTCCTGCAGCTTTTCCCACTAACCTTCTCTGCAGTCTTTGGTGTTTGTGGGTCGAGGGGTCTGGTAACTGCCGCAGCTCACATATTCAGGGCGCTAGGGCCCCCTCCGCCCGGCTTCTGGTCTGGATGGTCCACGACGCTCAGGCTGGGCTCTGCTCCACTCCGCCCCCAGCTTCCAGCTCCCAGCTCCCAGCTCCCAGCTCCCAGCTCCCAGCTCCATGTGGAATAGACCTCACCCAGAGACCATCCAGGCTGTTCTGAGCTGGAGCCCTGCTTCCCTTTGCTGTTCTGTGGGTTCTGCCGTTCTAGAATTGGTTCAGAGCCATTTTTTATAGGTTTTTGGAGGGACTCGGATATGGAGCTCACTCTAGTCCCTGCTTACCAGCCGCCATCTTGGCTCCGCCTAGATTCAAAATTTTTAAATAAAATATTAGCAAAAATTACAGCAACTTATCATGTGAATAATACACTTTGACCAGGTAGGATTTATGCCAGGAGTGCAGGAGTGGTTTGATATTAGGAAAACTATCAGCATAATTGATCATATCAGCAAGAAAACTAACAAAAACCATATGATTATCTCAACAGATGCAGAAAAAGCTTTTGAAAATATACAAAACCCATTCCTATGGAAAACACTGAAGAGTTGTAGAAACAATCTGACTAACAGCTACTGTGGCTGTGTAGGACCAATAACACCAGAATACAGAAGTGCTGCTAACACAGATTCTTTGATATGCTTTTCTAAGGAAAGCAACTTTAAGGGGTTAACAATCTCAGTTTAATCCAACATACATATATCATTCACTCAATTCAGGGGCAAAATATCAAATAATCAAATTCAGGGGGGCAAATACAAACAGAAATTACATACATCAACAATCTGATCAAATCACAATACACAGTTACCAGAGAAGAACCAATGGGTTTGGGTAAGCAAAGCCAGGGGGCAGTTACAACAGCTTGTCCAGAGTCTCAACACTCCTTCTATGAGTGAGCCCCTAAAGTCAAACACCAACCTCAGATCTTATATACCAGTCTCAGGTACCTGGGGCACTTGATTACCTCAGTGCTAGAAGCATGCAAACAAACAGTGAAAAGTCCCATTTAGGGTGTGGGAAAGTTAGTTAATCCCTAGTACCACCATATACAGGGTTTCCAGTCAATGACTCCCAATTGTCTTAGTGCTGAGACACATTGCAAGACAAGATCCCACTTTGCCAGCTCCATTAAAACAAAGACCAGAATCATTGCAGGCACTTAAGAGAAGAACAGCAAAAAGCCCCTCCCTGATTACCACTACAAGAGTATGGAAATAAATGGAGCCTTCCTTAAAATGATGAGTAACATCTACATAAAACAATAAGCAAGCATTATATGTAATCAAGAGAAGCTATATGTATTTCCAATAAGATCAGGAGTGAAACAAGGATGTCCATTATTACCACTGTTATTCAATATGGTACTAGAAATAAAAGAAAAAGAAATTTAAGGAAGTAGAATAAGGAAAGAAAAAGCTAAGTTATGATTTTTTGCAGGTGATATGATGATACACTTGAGACTCCTAGAGAATCAAGTAAAAGAAATGCTTGAAATAATAAATGACTTTAGTAAAGTTGCAGGATATACAATAAACCCACGTAAATCATCTGCATTTATGTATATTATTAACAAAGCCCAACAGCAAGAGATAAAGAAATTCTCTTTAAAGTTACTGCTGATGTTATAAAATATTTGGAAGGCTACCTGCCAAAACAAACACAAGGACTGTATGAGCACAATTACAAAAAACTTTTCACATGAATAAATTCAGACTAAGTAATTGGAAAAACATTAGTTGCTCATGGGTAGGCCCAGTTAATATAATGAAATTGACAACTAGAAAATAGTATGGCAGAAACTAGGCATGGACCATTGTCTGACACCATATACCAGAATAGAGTCCAAATGGGTACACAAGTTAGATATAAAGATTGATACTATAAACAAATTAGGGAAACAAGGAATAGGTTGTCTGTCAGATGGAGCATGGAGGAATTTACAACCAAACAAGAGATAGAGAACATTATGAAATGGAAAATGCATGATTTTGATTATATTAATTTGAAAAGTTTTGCATAAACAAAGCCAATACAACCAAAATTAGAAGAGAAGCAGAAAACTGGGAAAGAATTTTTACAACTTTGTCTCTGATAAAGGCCTCATTTCTAAAATATATAGAGAATAGAGTCAAATTTACAAGAATACAACTTATTCTCCAATTGATAAATGGTCAAAGGATATGAAAAGGCAGTTTTAAGAGAAAGTAAAGCTATTTGTAGTCATATGAAAAAAAGCTCTAAATCACTATTGATTAGAGAGATGCAAATCAAAACAATTCTGAGGTACCACATCACATGTATCAGATTGGCTAACATGACAAAACAGGAAAATGTTGGAGAAGATGTGGGAAACTTGGAACACTAATCTGTTGCTGATGGAGCTGTGCACTGATCCAACCATTCTGGAGAGCAATTTGGAACTATGCCCAAAGGGCTACAAAAATGTGCATATGCTTTGTCCCAGCAATAGCACTTCTAGGACTGTATTCCAAAGAGATCACAAAAATGGGATCAGAACCCATGTATACAAAAATATTTATAGCAACTCTTTTGTGGTGGCCAAGAACTGGAAATGGAGGGGATGCCCATCAGTTGGGGAATGGCTGAACAAGTTGTGGTATATGAAAGTAATGGAATACTATTGTGTTGTAAGAAATGATTAGCAGGCAGATTTGAAAAAAACAGTAAAGACCTATATGAATTGATTCTGAGTGAAGTGAGCAGAACCAGGAAAACATTGTACAGAGTAACAACCACAGTATATGATAATTGATTTTGATAGACTTTAGCTCTTCTCAGCAATTCAGGGTCCTAAAATTTTTCCAAGGGATTTATATTGGAAAATGCCATCCACATCAAGAGAACAAACTATGGAGTTGGAATGCAGAGCAAAGTAGACTCCTTTCTCTTTTCTTTTGTTTTCTTTCTCATGATTTCTCCCGTTTCTTTTTCTTTAATTTATTTATTTAATTTATTTAATATATTTAGTTTTCAGCATTGATTTTCACAAGAGTTTGAATTACAAATTTTCTCCCCATTTCTACCCTCCCTTCCACTCCAAGATGGCATATATTCTGGTTGCCCCATTCCCCAGTCAACCCCCCCCTTCTGTCACCCCACCCCCCTCCCCTCCCCTTTTCCCTTACTTTCTTGAAGGGCAAGATAAATTTCTATGCCCTATTGCCTGTGTATCTTATTTCCTAGTTGCATGCAAAAACTTTTTTTTTGACCATCTGTTTGTAAAACTTTTGAGTTCCAAATTCTCTCCCCTCTTCCCTCCCCACCCACCCTCCCTAAGATGGCAAGCAAGTCAACATAGGCCACATGTGTATCATTATGTAAAACCCTTCCCCAATACTCATGTTGTGAAACACTAACTATATTTTGCTCCTTCCTATCCTATCCCCCTATTCCCCTAACTCCAGCTGTAGTTCTGTAGCTGCACCACCCCTGCCGCCCCGGGGCAGTGGATGAACTGGGAACTCCTTTCACTCTGTCCCCTGCAGCTTTTCCCACCTACCCTCTCTGTTATCTTTGGTGTTTGTGGGTTGAGAAGTCTGGTTACTGCCACAACTCACTGATTTAGGGCGCTAGGGCTTGTTCTGCCAGGCTCCTGGTCTGGTTGGTCCTGCCGCCCCCCATGCTGAACTCCGCTCCCATTAGCTCCCAGCTCCGATAGACCTCACCCAGCGACCATCCAGGCAGTCCCTGACTGGATCCCTGCTTCCCTCTGCTATTTTCTGGCTTCTGCAGTTCTAGAATTTGTTCAGAGCCATTTTTATAGGTTTTTGGAGAGATCTGGTGGGGAGCTCACGCAAGTCCCTGCTTTCCAGCCACCCTCTTGGTTCTGCCACCTCTCCCATTTCTTATAATTCTCCTATGCAACATGACTAATGTGAAAATGTGTTTAATAACAATGTATATATGGAGGCCATATCAAATGGCATGTCATCTTGGGGACAGAGGGACAGAAGGAGAGGGAAAAATTTTGAAACTCATGGAACTGAATGTTGAAAATTGATAACAAATAAATTCAATATTTAAAAATAAGATAAAAAAGAAGAGAGAATAATATAGTTAGAATAATATCTTCAATTATAGGTTATTGGTGTTAAGCCAAGTCTTTCACAATCTTCATCTCTGTAATTGGGGTGATGGATGTGGCAATAAGAGAAAAAATTTCATGCCTGGTAATAAATGAATTTGCTCATAGGATTCAAAGAGTAGAATGGAATAGAAACTAGAATCCAAAACATTCTTTTTTTAAGAAAAAATGCTTAAAAAATGTATCCCAGTGTTTAAATCAAAGGCTGGAGTAGGTCTATGATGCTTCATATCAAAACTAACGAGGTATAAAAATGGAAATTTCTGACAAGGTAATAGGAATTAAAAGATATAAACTGTGAAACTCCATTATATTTGGAGGATTTATATGTATATATTATGTTATATCATGTCATATCACATCACATCGTATCATATATCGTATGTCATATGTTATGTTAAATAAATTTCAGAGCATCTAAAAGAAAAGGAATGCCTATTGAATTATAGGGAGAAATAGACATTAAAACTATAGTAATGAAGGACCTTAATATGCACCAATCAAACCCAGAAAAATCAAACAAAAATACCAACAAGAAAGAAGATAAGGACCTTAATAAAACTTTAGAAAGTTAGACATCACATTTTTCTTGTGGGCAGAGAATAGGATAAGGAAGCAATTTCAATATTTCTTAGCTATGTATGTCACTTTACAAAAATGTGAACTTACTAAGGTCTAAAAACTACTTCAAAATTGCAGAAAGTAAAACTAAATTAACACAATCTTTATTAACCAAATTGAAATCTAGAGTCTTGAAAAAATAATTGAAGACAAATGACTTCATTTTGAATAACTTTCACATCAAAGAAGAAATGAAAGAAGCAGTAGAGTGTCATCAAAAAATTATGAGAAAAAATTAAGTAATCTACAGGATGAAGCTAAATCTGTCCTTAGATATAAAAGCATATCTCTATCTTGTCACAAAGAAGTGAAAGAAGAGATTAACTAATTAGGCAAGCAACCAGAACAATACCTCTAGAAACATACACACAGAAAACAAAAAGTTATTCAACAAAATAAAAATTGTTAAAAGTAGAGATTAATGAAATTGAAAGCAAAAACAAATATTGAAATAATAAATAATACTAGAGTCATTTGGGGTAAAAACTAATAAAATAAATACTTAGCTAACCTCACTTGAAAAGAAAGTAAGAAATTCAAATAATTTGCATCAAAAAATTAAAAAAAAAGATTTTGACAAATTCCTGTACCTACTTTGGTAAAACAAAACAAGAAGAAAATGAAAAGCACTGAGATAAAGGGTTTCTTCTTCAATCTGCTAAGTAGTATGTAGCTAAACTGAATAGTCAACATTGTATATAAAGGAGAAAGTCTAGAGCCCTTTCTTTTAAGAGCAAGGTAAAGCAACTATCATCTCTATATTAAACATATGCATGGGCAAGGCAAATACTCACAAGGGTTGCTATTGTTATGAGCATGCCAGCATGTTTCCGAATCACAAAATATAACAGACTCTCCATATAGGAGACAGAAGCAAAACATTTATTCAGACGCCATAAAGCCAGACTCCAACAACAGTAAACTGAATCCATTACAGGAAAAAAGAAGTTAAAAGACATCATCACCACAGAAAGCGGCTCCATTCTGTAGCCTCCCCCCAAACTCCCTGCTGGGGCCTTCCCACAAACAAACATTCAAAGAAAGCTGCCTGCTTCCTCTCTCTCCCTCAGCTCTAAATTCTCTGACTAGCTTCCTTCCTGCTCCACCCTTTTCTGCTCCACTTGTTCAGCAAGTTCCTCCCACTCCATGTGACTTGGGCTTCCTGTGACATAAGCAGATCACATGGGCCTATTAATGGATGAGAAGATTTTCAAATTGACCAAAAATATATTATCAATATATTTGGCCCCAAGATCTTTCTTATCCATTACAAAGGTCAGGGCTGTCCAAAATGTGGCCTGCTGGCTGCATGAGGCCAACAGTACAGTTTATGTGGCCTGCTTACAAGCATAGAAATTTATATAAATGCTTTAGTAAATGAAATCAAACTACCTCAGAGCTCTCACTAACATGGCAAATCAAAATATATTGTCTATTGTTTCAATAAAAAGCTAATATTGGACAGCCCTAGCATAGGTCATGTAGCAACTGGTGTCAACAGAACTTTACATCAATATAACAGGGATAACACAAAATAAGCACATAAACCAATATCATCACTCCCCCTTGAACTAATGGGGCTCAAAATCTTGGGTTGAGGAGTGAAGGTCTCATCCTCCATTGCTGCTTCCCGCTGAAATTGGACATAGAGCTATCCCTGCCAAGAGGTCAACAGTACCATTAGAGAGGTCAGTTCTTTAGCTGGCATCTGGAGCTTGGTCAATACCAGGTCCAGGGGTGACACATCACAGTCTTCATGTCCAAGAGTGACACATCACAGGTGTGGACAGAGAGTGACATCAGGGGATGACATCCAGCTTAAGTGATCAGACATCTATGGTTAGAGAGTACCAAGCCTGCAGGAAACAAATTGAGTAAACAAATTTGACAAAAAGCCCCAAACCCCCCAAAAAAGCCCCAAAACCCCCAAAACAAGGAGACAATAACCAGAAGCAGGGTGCTTCTGGAGTCCATTAACCTACTATCATAAGCTCATTCACAATAGAATACATGAGTCAAGGATACAATGTGGCAATCATCTTTTCCTGAATAAACAACAGTTAAAGTATTATCTTTTCCCATGTGCTATAATTTCCACAGCCTTTGTAACATGGTCTCGCTTCAATTTTATCCATACTTTAGCTCTCAATTATATCAGTAGAACCAAGCCCTCTAGTTCCTCTGACAGTTATTTCAGAAGGAGGGTCAGTTTTCACAGGGGGTATTGTTTCACAAGGACTAATAATAAATTGAACTGTTCTATCATTTTTTATAAAACTGTATGGGTTCTTCACCTAAATTTTGAAATGTCACATTAATTTCTCCTTTATAATTAGAATCTGTCACTTCAGTCAATACATGTATTCCTGAAGCTGCTAATCCTGATTTAAGTAATATCCATCCAAAATGATTGTTAGGGATTTTCATAGATATTCCAGTAGAGATTTTCCTTATTTCTTTTCTATCCAACCAAAAGTCCTCTAAACAATGTAAATCATATCCCGCTGAACCAGGGTCCCAGGATATGGTATTGGGACACATCACTTCACAGTTGAAAGCTCAATATTTGGGATCTTATGCGTCAGTTGTTTTCTAATTTGCAGATTTGGGGTCATCATTCTATCATCCTCCCAGTGCTCTATTATTCAAATTACATAAGCAGTGAACAAATTATCCTTCCAATGTTGATACATATTATTAGAACTTAACTTCCTTCCTTCCTGCCTTCCTTCATTCCTTCATTCCTTGTTTCTTTCTTTCTTTTTCTCTTTCTTTCTTTCTTTCTTTCTTTCTTTCTTTCTTTCTTTCTTTCCTTTCTTCCTCTCCTCCTTCTCCTGTTTCTCCTCCCTCTCCTTATCCTTCTTCTTCTCCTCCATTTGGTGGAGTGAGGGAGAAAGAGAAAAGTTAGGGATGCTGTAGCCTTGTCCACTCTTCAAAAATAAGTAAAGAAAAAAGAGTTCTTTTTTAATAAGCAAAAGGAAACAGAGGAAGGCCAGAAAGAATGATAGACAAGCAAGAAACACTTTCAACGTTACATGTCAAATTTATTATTCGTTTTAAAATTCAATCTTTTATACACAATGATGTGTTTTCAGTTCCACCATTTATATGGAAATTCCTTTTTATTTGGTGCTTAAGAATATAAAATAAAATAAAACATATAGAAGAAAGTTTTTTATACTACCTGCTTATATTCTAGTCAACAATATGAACCTCTTCAGATATATTTTACTGGCTCAATTTATAATAAACTAGCAAAGATCTCCATTGAACTCTCCTTTCCACAGTTTTCTCAATGCCAAGATTCTTTTTTTTGACAATCAATGAGATAATGTACATGCAGCACTTATCTAACTGCCTGGAACATATGAGATACTTAATAAATGCTTGTTTCCTTTGCTCCCTTCCTCTCTCTCATTCTTAAAAAAATGATTCAAGAGGGTAAGTCAAAAGAATTAAGGTACTAACTGAAATTTCTTTATTCTCAATTTTTATTCTTCCTTTCAAATTCATACAGGCACATGCATGTATGCATGTTTGTATGCATGGATATGCTCACATATGTATGTATATGTGTGTATGCATATGTATATATATGCACATATATGTCTTGTGTGCATGTGTGTATATGTATTGTACACACATCCATGCATATAGCAGTCAGGAATGTATTACAGAGTTTCAATCACAGTTTAAACTGTATCTTTATTTTTTTTAATTATACATGCCTTTTCTTTTTATGCAATGGATACTTCTGAAAATAACTCCCTTGAGAATGAGCCCAATCTTATATACAGGATAAAATATTTTTAAAAAATCTGATGCAAGAATGAATAAATATGCCAATACATAGCCTTCTTCCCTCTATGTCTCTATGTTATGACTAGGTAATATGTTTTATAATCTGTTTCCTCCAATCATTAAAGGTTTTTCACTTCCTGAAAAAAAAAACTATCTTCCTTTTAATGATCTTTTCATTACTCTCATTGAAGGTTCTGTGTACATTATTTTTTGATTCTGCTTATTTAACTGTTCATCCATTCATAGAAAACTCATATTTCTCTGAATTATTCATACCCAATTCTTCCAAGACAATAACTTTTTATGTTCTTTTACTATTTTTCAATTATTCCCCAATTTATGAGCAGCAATTTGTTTGCTATTCTTGCTACAATAAAAAGTGCTACTATGAATACAAAGTATATGTTTCTGTCTTTGACCCTTTTGGAATACATACTCAGATGTGAGGTTGCTAGCTCAAAGGGTAGGGATAGTTTATATACTTTTCCTGTATGATTCAAATTTATATCCAGAGAAGTTGAGGAAATTCCAAGGTTCCCTAAAAGCATATTTGTGTACCTGTCTTCCAACAATCCAACCAACTTTCACCATTTCTATGTTTCTTTCATCTTTGCCATTTGTAGGCATTTATGCCAAGATAATTTACGTTTATCTTACTATTAGTGATTTAATGCATCTGTTGCAGCAATTCGGCTAGCAGCTGCTGTGGGGGGTGAAAAACTAACACAAGCCCAACAACAAGAACTCTGCCGGCTCGGGTTCTTTTGATCTGCTTTACTAAGGAAAGCAATGTTAAGGGGTTAACAATCTTATTTCAATCCAATGTACAAATATCATTCATTTAGTTCAGGGGGAAAAGGCAGCACCCTGAACTTCAGAGCAAATACAAACAAGTTACAAACATCAACAGAAAGACATTGTCTGATTCAAATCTCAATGCATAGTTACTAGGGTTTAACAAAGTACGCACATCCAGGTTTACAAGCTGAAGGGCTCTTAACTACAGCTGCCCAATGTCTCCACATCAACATACTTCCAAGAGTGAGAGCCCCAGGGAAAACGACAACTTCTGGTTTTATATATCTTGTTCAGGGTCAAAGGTGAGTCACACATGTGACTCACCCATGTGACCTAAAAGCATCACAAAAATGAGACTTAAACCCATGTGGTCTAAAGGTGTCTGTCACAAACATGTCACTCAAACCCATGTAAAGTAGGCTTTCCCCTGAGGCAAGGAGGTCATCAAGGACTCCTAATTTAATCAAGGAAACAAAGGGCCAAATTCTTCAAGGACACTTGGTTGAATAAGTGCTAACAGCCCTCCTTAATTGCCAATACAGCATCTTACCAAATAGTCCTTTATAGTTCATAATTCTTTCAATAATTGTTGGTTCATATTCTTTCACTCCTGATAATTTTGAGACATTTACCTATACAAATCTTAAAATCTGAAATTATCAAATATTCCCTGTTTATGAATGATGGTTGCAATAAATATCCTCTCTTTTATTTCTCACTCAGATATATGTTATATTCATTTCCCAAAATTATTAGAAGCTTAAAATGCATGAAATATCAGTGTTGGTTATTATAAAAAACAATTTCAGCAAAATGAAGGAATCACAGAATTTTAGAGCTGGAAGTGATAATCTATTCCAACAAATTACCCAAGAATTCTTGCTAGGGAATACCTGATACTTGATCATACAATATCTTCTTCCATGTCTTCAGTGAGAGATAACTTGCCCTTCCCAAAGAACCCATTTCTATTTTTCAGTGTCTCTTATCCTATAGAAGTCTTTTTTGTTTTATTTTGTTTAATTTGTATTATTTTTGCTTTGTCCTCTGACAACAAGCCTTTAGTTTCTTTATAATTTCAACTCTGTAGTTTCTTTGTAATTTCTTCCCTTTAATTCTGGCTCTGCCCAATACAAATGCTTTTCTTGTGTACGTATGTTTCTAGTTAACTTTGCATAAGATATGACAGGAATCACCTCCTAATGAAGAAAGAAAGAGTTATTTTAGAGGATATAATTGTAAATTTGCAGCCACAAGGGCTGAGTAGTTGGCGGTTTTATTGGTTACATAACTTGCTTCTATGCATTTTGTGTACATGCCCACTTTTCAGCTATATTTTTTTCACTATTTACTTAAGTCAAAACTACGACATACACAACCAGACTTTCAAAGAACTTCAAAACTGCCATTGACTTTGAAAAGTTTAACATCCACTGTCCTCAATTCTTTCTTTTCTTTCCTTTCCTTCCCTCTCTGAATATATGTATATACACACATATGTAAATGCACATGCACATGCACACATGAATATAAACACACACATATAAATACATATGATTACATATGTAGTACACCACACACACACACACATGCATGCACACACACTAATATATTTACCTACACAGAACCTTCACATTTAATAAATGTTGCAATCACCAAGAGACTCTTACTGTCTTGCCATTACTAACTTTCCAAATTCCCTACCAATTCATTGTCAGGTAAACACAATAATTTCCTGATGTGGGGTGCTGTCTTAAAAAAAAAACAGCAACAGACATTAATTAAGTGCCTACTATTTGCCAGTCAGTTTGATATGGGCTGTTACACAATACAAAGAATGAAGCAAACCTTAATCTCAAAGTGCTGACATCTTAATGGGGATCTGTGGATAGAGTAGATATTGCTGTAAGTGTAGATTATATTCTTATTGATAAATTAATATTGACTGATTTTATATGAATACATGTATATATTCATGCAAGCATAAACATGTGTATATTTGTGTACATATACACATCCAATTATGTAAATAGAAGCAGTACAATAACAATAATGAATTATTTTCATTAGGTTCAAATTGATAGAATGAATGAGTAAAGCTTACAATTGATTATAATCAGATGTTGTGGTTTTGTCCACTCATCAAGTTCTTCCTTTTTTTGGCAAGGTAAAGTATGTGGTGCATACATTTCAGGACAAATACTGATTTAACTTAGAGAAAAAGTTTTCTTTATTATTTTAAATTCTATAATTACCAATGATTCTCTTTGTGACTAAACTTGAGGGAAATATTGAAAATGTAAAATCAACAATTTTCCTTTAAAGATCAATAGTTCATTGTAATTTTAATACAATATGGAAATATTCTGCCTGAAACCCTTTACAATCCTCTTTCCATCAGTAAAGCCATCTCCAATTTCTGGTAATACCTTGAAATGCATCATTAGATAAATGCCATTTTAATAAAGAGAATCCAGGTGTACTGATAAAATACTATGATTGAATACTTTTAATCTCTTGGCTTCATTAGGTAGTGGCAGGCTGTCATGGTCTTTTCTTACTTATTCTGCTTGAGCTGCCAAGCTTTTCCTGTGGTTATTAATAATGACAGATCATTTATTACTTTATGAGAATACAAATACATTCCCACCTCCATCTTATATATTTCCCCAGCCCTAAAGATTGCCAATTTAGAAAGTCAGTAGCACTCCAGAAGAGATAGCTGCATTTATTTCCAGCCTTTGCACCCATTTCCAAAATTGCTTTATAAATTCAGAATGAATAATTATAGATTTTTCTCATTTAAGCTATCCTACGTTCTGCCAAATTATACTAGGAGCAAGTTCAGAAAGCCAGCGTATTAATTACAATAAGTAAGCCATTCTCACAAAACAACTAACAAATAAATAATAAGCTCGTGGATAGTTATGATATTCTACAACCTGAAAAACTGATTGAAAAAGATTGCTATAAATAGGTATTTAATTAAGGAATAATCCAAATATATGTATAGCACATTTCAACTCAATTTAGTAAAATTTCCACTTTTGCTAATAAAAAAGCTAATATTGACTTGTTCCTGTGATAGAAATGAGATAGAGCCAACCGATTTTTCTTCATATGCTTGTTTTTTTTTTCTTTTCTCAATCGTTTGAACCATTTAAAATAATCTCATTACCCTTCTTAACCTTTCCCAGGATAAGAACATATATATGATTATTCTATTACCACTTAATAATTCAAACACATATTTTCTAATGTAAAAGTATGTACTGAGTGATGCACAGTGTATCATCCTGAAACCCGAAGTAAAATGCAAGTGAATATGAATCAGTGAACAAGTGGTAAACTTTGGCTTGAAAGTGAATTCAACATGATGGGGGTGTGGTATAGATAATCAGCTAAGAATTAAAAGACATGGGCTCTAGTTAGGGCTATGCGGGAGCCAGCTTTAACAAGCTCACAAGAGGTGATTATTAAATTTTCAGAGTGAAACTTTAAAACTTGTATATTCATAAATACTAAAATTGAGGCCCTGGTCTTCTTGTTGTTGTTGTTTTTTAATTGTGTAGAATGTTTTAAAGTATTAGAAAAAATACTAATAATTAATTTTGAACTTAAAAGTGTGTCTTAGATACACTTTTGACAGTCAGTTATTGAAAAATGATCAGAAAACTCCTTCTACTGCTATTCCAAAATATTGAACTGTGAAATCTTGGACAAGTAATTTCACTTCTCTGGCCCTCAGCTTAAAATGTTAAAATCTTAAAATGATCTTAAAATCAGGCAATTGTATAAGATGAGGTTCTGACTTCCCTCACTGACAATTCTCTGGTAATAATTTTTGTGAGGGGGAGGAGAAAAGGGGGTAAGAGAGAGAGAGAGAGAGAGAGAGAGAGAGAGAGAGAGAGAGAGAAACAGAAACAGAGACAGAGAAATGGAGGAATTCCAAACTTTTCAAGTGGAAAAGGGAA
This sequence comes from Trichosurus vulpecula, assembly GCF_011100635.1. Taxonomy (NCBI): domain Eukaryota; kingdom Metazoa; phylum Chordata; class Mammalia; order Diprotodontia; family Phalangeridae; genus Trichosurus; species Trichosurus vulpecula. The sequence goes on along the minus strand of NC_050574.1, from coordinate 402,566,659 downwards.
AAAAGTTAGAAAATAAGTTATATCTGATGAAAATAATTTTTATTTATACTAGATTTCATTAACAAGAACTGATAGTTCACTGTCTTATTTATTTATTTATTATTAATATTTTGTTCATTCATGTGTCTCTTCATTTACTAATTTAGAAAATTAATTTTGCTTATATGTATTTATTTATTTTAGGGGAATTTATTAATCCTTTTAGCTATTCATTCCTCTATCTATCTATCTATTTATTTATTTATCCATTTATTTTTGGTACCAGGCATTTGACTTTATTTGGCATAGGGAATTTGGGTTGAGGAAACTTATTTTTTTACCAATACAGATAATGTGCCTTGCAATTTGCTATGTGAGAGGGTTGCTTCAAATTATATAGTACTGATATTTCACAATCTCAGCATGAAGAGGCATAAAACTTCACCTAGTTTGAATGATTCCTAAACAGAAATATACACTAAATGTTTTCACACCTTACAAGTAAAAATCGACTTCCACTTAAAATCCTCTGTAAGGGGTCTCATTACCAAGTGAGACAACCCTCTCCACTTTGGGGATGCTTTAACTCTTTACAGTACCAATTTTTCCCCCTTCCAACAAGACTAATTCTTTCTCACTGCAACTTGTTTCAGTTGGTCCAAGTTAGCAATTTAAAGTATATTCTATGCAATAGCCCTTCAAATATTTGACAATTATTATGTTCCTCCATATCTTTCTTCTTTTCTCCAGTGTAAATATTCCCTGTTCCTTTGATTGAATCTAATGTACTCTAGTTGAATGTCCTTCCTAAAGCACAATACCTAGAACTAGACATAAAATTCCTTTGTGTCAACTGTTTCAGTTAATTTGGCAAAAGATTTCATTAATTTTTTGGCCTAATATGTCCTATTGTTGACTTATATTTAACATGACAGTGGTATTGTGATATAGTAGAAAGTAGGTCTTTGAGTCAGGAAAACCAAAGTGCAAGACCTACCTGTGGCTCCATAACTCTGGGCAATTTGATTAACTTCTCAATACTCTAGAACAGAGGCATAAAACGCCAGTAAGACTCCTGAGCAAGGCCTGAACCAGATTAAAATTGTAAAACATTTAACAAAACAAAAAATACAATAAAACTTACAATTTTTCTAAGTTATTTGTGGTACACAGAGATCTTTATATACTGACAGTCATGTCAAACTAAAATAAAAATGGATTTCTGTGGGTCTATATTGACTTAGAAAACCACAAATTAATATTGCCTTTATTGTATTGTATTTTTCTTTATTTTGTCAAATATTTTCCCATTATATTTTAGTCTGGTTCAAGCTGAACTCCTTATACTAATGAAGGTTCCTATCCTTATTCCAATTAATATCCATGTCGATATTGTTATTGAGCATAAAGCCTTTGGCTCTTTTTCATTTGGCCTTCTGCTTAGTGAAAAAATAATCTACTTAAAGGCAAGGAGTTTTATGCCACCTCTTTTTTGTCTTTTTAGTTCCAAGTGTAGTGTTTTACTGCTTAATCAGTGCTTAATAGGTACTTAATATGTACTTATCACATTAAATTTAATTATCTAGCCATGTATCCCTCATATTACAACTAATTTAAACTCATTGATAGGAATACACAGGCAAATGTATTTGTGTGTGTATATGTGTATATACATACATACCTACATACCATACACATATATATGTCTTCAAAATTTCATTTGATTAGGTTTGCCCCTCATCCTAGCCTGGCAATCTCTTTTTTACTCCTGTCTATGTTTACCTATCTGATAGCTTTACCATGAAGATTCATGTCATTTGCAAATATGTTAATGATGTCACCTTAGCCTTCATCCAGATCATCAGATCGTTGAAGAAAATGTTTTAAAGGAAAAGGCCATCTCTCTCTCTCTCTCTCTCTCTCTTTCACACACACACACACACACACACACACACACACACACACACACACATATCTAAATGATGTAGTTTCCCCAATAGGTCTCCCTCACCTACCACTGGACCCTCATTCTTAACCTGTAGCTGGGCACCACTCTCCTGAAAGAAAAGAAGCATGATTTGATTCAGTCACAACTAGACATAGAATTCATCTTAATACTGAATACCTTTGAATGTTCTTTTCCTTATGTTATCATTGTCAATCTGTATATTTTTCTACTTCTTTTTATTTGACTCTTTACAAGTTTAAATAAAACCTCCTTATTTTCTCTAAATTACTCATGTTATCTTTTCTTACACCTCAATCATAATCCATTATATTTATATATCATAATTTATTCTACTTATCTACTAAGTCTCCACATTTTGAAAAATTTTCATTTCATGTGGTTTGGAGATTAAGAGGTTGGTATAGTGTAATCAATTAAAAATGCTCCTCTTTTTTGGCTGAGATTGATTTAATTTATTCATTTGACAAAATAAGGATCATAATATTTTCATTTCCTGACTTACAGTTTGTTAATGAGGAAAGCACTCTGTATATGTTAACATGAAATGAAATTATTATTATCAGTATTATTAAACATGTTGAGGCTTACATACATATCTTCCAAAGAGTATTTTCATAGTTTATTTTTTAAGAAATCAAACCAAATAACTGCATTTGCGATAATTTTATATCTATCTATCTATCTATCTATCTATCTATCTATCTATATATAAAATCTCTCTCTGTAACATTATTAAATAATTATATGCTGTTAAGAAGTGATCAGTTTAAAAATAAAGCACTTGATTTGGCTAAGCTACCAATTAGATTTTTAGGAAAATAATGGGCATAATAATTTTTTGATAGATTGAAGCTCAAAATTGCATAAAACTACTGAATTATAAAATTTAAGAATTCATGGGTGATGTTTTTAAAGCCCTCATTTTAGGAAAAGGACAATTCTTTTTCTGCCTACTTAATTGATGCAGCCTCTGGGGTATATAATGACAAACATTTTCCTAGGAGTAGACAGATAGATAACCTCCCTTATGTCCACCACCCGAATATTATTTTTAATTGCACACTCAGAGAGATGCAAACCTTCTCTGCCTTCTCTGTCCCTTTCCAACCTCACCCTCTAACCCCACCCCCCATACATATACACATACCCCTCTATTGTTGTATAGGGCAAAAATATCTTCCAGTTCCTCTGGCTCTCAGCCTAGGAGTCATTATGGATTCTTAACTGTCTCTTACCCACATATCCATATTGCGCTGGCCTATTAATTTCTCCTTTGAAACATCTTTTTTTATTCTCTCCCTTCTTTCTTTTGCCCTGTTACCACTCTACTTCTGACCTTCAACACCTCATGCGTGGATTATTGCAACAGCCTGTGTAAAGGAGTCACTCCCTAAAGTATCCCCCACTCTAATCCATCCTCTTTTCAGCCACCAAAGTGGTTTTCCAAAAGTGCAGGTCTAATCATACAACATAGCTCCCCCCTACTCACTAAACTCCAGTGTCTTCTGTTGTCTCTAAGATCAAATACAAAATATTGAGTTTGGCATTCAAATATCTTCAAAACCTAACCTCCTCCTACCTTTTTAGTTTTTTTTTAATATATTCTTCCCCAATACATATTCTTTTATCCAGTGACATTGACCTCCTGGATGTTCCACAAACAAGACATTCCATCACTTGGCTCCAGCTACTTTTTTTTCTGGTTGTCCTTCATGCCTGGAAGGCTCTCCCTCCTTCAACTCCAGCTACTGATTGAAAAATCCCACATTCTAGGGGTAGAGCCAAAATGTGGCAGAGAAGGCAGGGACTCACCTGAGTTCTCCCTCAAACACTTTTAAAATGACTCTAAACAAATTCTAGAGTGGCAGAACCCACAAAAAGATGGAGTGAAGCAAATTTCCAGCCCAAGAACATTTGGAAGGTTGAAAGGAAAGGTTTGTTGCACCAGGGTGAGAGAGGAACATAGCCCAGAACAGACCATGACAGCACAGCCTCAGCCACAGCAAACAAGGAGCAGACCTTGGAGCTATTGAATCACTGGCAGCAGTGGTAGTTTGCAGGCCTCTTAGCCCACAGATGGTAAGGGAGTTGGACAAGTGGTCAGAAGGAGCAAAATTGGAGCAGGCCTTGAGAGTGACTGAATCAGCAGTGGCGGCAGGAGTGGCAGCAGCTGGCACCAGAACTTGCAGTTCACAGATGGTAAGGGGGTAGAACAACTGGTCAGAAGGAGATTACAGAGGTCTCTTTGCTACCACTAAGGCAGGGCTCAATTTTGACCATATTCCAATCTATGTCACTGGGAGAAGAGAAGCACTAGCAAGCCACAGCTTGCAGTCACAGTGGAGGAGGGACCCTTTCCACAGTTCCAGGGTAAAAAAAAGGAGTGGTTGGGGTCACTCATAGACCAGAACACAGGCCAGAATAGTCAGCACACTCCTCCTTAGATCATACCACCCTGGAAAAAATGAAAACTTAAAGGTCCTTAGAAGTATCACTGAAAACAGTTGCACAAAACCCCTGAAGTTTTGGACAGTGTGGCCTCCACCATGGAAGCAGAGCCTTACTTTAACAAAGAGTTAAAATTCAAGTAGTAGGCTGGGAACATAAGCAAATAATAGCGGGGAGGGAACTCATAGAAAGTTACTATGATGACAACAATGATTAAAAAACACACTCAGAAGAAGAAAACAAAGTAAAAGTTCCTATATCCAAAGCCTCAAAGAAAAATATGAATTGTTCCTGGGCCATTGAAGACCTCAAAAAGGATTTTGAAAATCAAATAAGAGAGGTAGAGGAAAAATTGGGAAGAGAAATGAGAGTGATGTGAGAAAATCATGAAAAAAGAGTCAAAAGTTAAAGTAAAGGAGACACACAAAAAATATTGAAGCAAATAGCACTATAAAAAACAGACTAGGCCAAATAATAAAATAGCTCTAAAATTCAATGAGGAGAAGAATGCTATAAAAACCAGAATTAGCCAAATGGAACAGGAAGTCCAAAAGCTCACTGAGGAAAATTATTCTTTAAAAATTAATGTTGAGCAAGTGGAAGGTTATGGCTGTATGAGAAATAAAGAAACAATAAAGCAAAACCAAAAGAAAGGAGAAAATAAAGGACAATGTGAAATATCTCATTGGGAAAATGACTGACCTGGAAAATAGATCTAGGTGAGATAATTTAAAAATTATTGGACTACCTGAAAGCAATGATTAAAAAAAGCCTAGATGTCAGCTTTTAAGTAATTATCATGGAAAACTTCCTTGATATTCTAGACCCAGAGGGTTCTAGAATGAACTGACCACTTCCTGAAAGAGATCTCAAAATAAAAAATGCCAGGAAAACTATAGCCAAATTCCAGAATTTCCAGATCAAGGAGAAAATATTGCAAGCAGCCAGAAAGAAAGAATTCAAATATCATGGAGAAACAGTCAGAATATGTAATATTTAGCAGCTTCTACATTAAAGGACCAGAGGAATTGGAACATGATATTATGGAGGGCAAAGGAGATAGAATTACAACCAAAAGTCACCTACCCAGAAAAACTAATTATAATCTTTCAGGGAAAAAAATGGGCATTCAATGAGATAAAGGACTTTCAAACTTTCTTAATAAAAAGACCATAGTAGAAAAAAAATTTAGCTTTCAAGTACAAGACTCAAGAGAAACATAACAAGATAAACAGAAAAAGGAAATTATACAGGGCTTAATACAGCTATTTTTTTTTTACATCCCCACAATGAAAGGTGATATTTGTAACTCATAAGATCTTTCCCATTATTAAGGTAGCTAAAAGGCCTAAATATAGACAGAGGGCACAAGTGCTACCTGAATATGAAGGAATGATACCTAAAAAATAAGATTAAGGGGTGCGAGGAATGTACTCAGAGAAAGAGAAAGGGAGGGGGGAATAGGGTAAATTGGTTTGTGTAAAAGAGGCAAGAAAAAGTGTTTACAGCAGAGAGGAAAAGTTGGAAAGTAAGGGTTACTGAGTAAACTTTACCCTCATCAGATGGAATAATAGACACAATCAATTGGGTATAGAAATCCATATTACTGTATATGAAAGTAGGAGAGAAAAGAAAGGGAAGATTGTGGGAGGGAGTAGTCAGAAGCAAAATACTTTTGAGGAGGTAGAGGGTGAAAGGAGAGAGAATAGGATAAATGAGGGTAATGAGCTGAAGGGAAATACAGTCAGCAGTAGTAACTGTGAAAAAAAATTGATGCAGGTTTCTCTGATAAAGGCTTTATTTCACAAACATATAGACAGCTGAGTCAAATTTATAAAAATAAGAGGCATTCTTAATTGATAAATGATCAAATGATATGATCAGTTTTCAGATGAACTAATCAAAGGTATCTATAGCCGTATGAAAAAAAGAATACTCTGACTATTAACTGGAGAAATGGAAATTAAAACAATTCTGAGATACTACCTCATACCTATTAGATAGGCTAATAGGAGGCAAAAGGTAAACGAAAATTGTTGGAAGGAATGTGGGAAAAATGAGACATTAATGCACTATTGGTGGAGTTGTGAACTGACTCAACCACTCTGTAGAATTTAGAACTATGCCCAAAGGGCTATAAAATCATGCATACCCTTGGACCTAGCAAAACCACTACTAGGCCTATATCTCCAAAAGGTAGAAAACAAAAAAGAAAAGTACCTATATGTACAAAAATATTTATAGAAGCTCTTCTTTGCAGGACAAAGAATTATAAGTTGAGGGGATGCCCATCAATTGGGGAACAGCTGAACAAGTTGGCATATTGATTATGATGAAATACAATTGTAGTATAGCATATTATGAGTGTAATTCTCTCAGAAAAACCTAAAACACTGGCAGGGGCAGTTACATAGTAAAATGTGCTCTGTATAAAGTAATAGCAATATTGCAAGATGATCAGTTGTGAATGACTTAACTATTCTCAACAATACAACAATCCAAGAGAACTCTGAAGGACTGATGATGGAAGATGCTATCCACCCCCAGAGAAAGACCTGATGGTGAATGAATACTGATTGAAGCATACATTCTTTTTTACTTTATTGTTCTTGAGTTTTTTTGTCTCCGCTTTCTTTCACAACAAGACTAATGTGGATATGTTTTCCATCACTACACATGTATAATCAATATTGAATTCCTTGTGTTCTCATTGAAGGGGGTGAGGATGTAGAGGGAGGACAGGAAAGAATAGGCAACTGAAAGTTTCAAAAAGGAATATTAAAATGTCTTTTTACATGTAACTGGAGAAAATAAAATTTTAAAAATACTATATATTCTTTATGTCATAACAAAAAAGTTTTAAAACTTAAAATGTTTGCTAACTGATGAATAAAAAGAGTATGTCATAAAAAAAATCCCATAATGGCAGAACAATTTTCCAACCCAAGACAATTTAAAAGTTTGGCATGAAACGTCTGTTACACCTAGGTGAGAGAGGAGTGCAGTCCAGTGTAGGCCACTCCAGCACAGACCAAGCTGCAGAGGTTGCTTCCAGAGCTTTCAGCCTACAGATAATAAGTGGGTCAAAATGGTCAGAAGGAGATTATAGGGATCCATTTGATGGCACTGGAGGAAGAACTCTGTTGCTTTACCCATACTCAAGTCAGGTTAAAGGTGGCAGTTCCAGTGTGGTGAGGAGCATTAGCATATTAGTGCCTGTGGATGCAGTAAAGGAGGCACCCTCCCCACAGTTAAAGAGCAGAAAAGAGTGGCTGTGGTCACTCACAGATGAGAAAACAGGCCAAGAGAGTAGTAAACACACCTCTCCTTAGATCATACTGCCTTGGAATAAATGAAAACTTACAGGACCCTAATAGTATATCTGAAAGCATTTGCACAAAACCTCTAAAGCTTGGAAGAGTGTGCCCTGCATCCTGGAAGCAGAGTCCCACTTTAATAAAGAGGTAAAAGTCGAGAAATAGTCTGGGAAAATGAACGAGCAACAGAAAAAAAATTCTGACCATAGAAAGTTACTATGGTGTTAAGGAAGATCAAAAGACATACCAAAAATACAGCAAAATCAAAATTCCTTTACGCAAAAACTCCAAGAAAAGGATGAGTTGGTCTCAGTCAATTGAAGAGCTCCAAAAGGATTTTGAAAATCAAGTAAGAGAGGTAGAGGAAAAATTGGGAAGAAAAATGAGATTAATGCAAGAAAATCATGAAAAAAATCAAAAGTTTGGTAAAAGAGGCTCAAAAATATTGAAGAAAATAACATCTTAAAAAACAGAATTGGCCAAATAGAAAAAAGGTAGAAAACTCCAATTAAGTGAAGAATGCCTTAAACAGCAGAATTTGATTTAAAAAGGCAAAAATATTACTGAAAGAAATAATTCCTTTTAAAAATAGAATTGGCCAAATGGAAAAGGAGGTATGAAACAGCACCGAAGAAAATAATTCCTTAAAAGTTAGAATTGAGCAATTGGAAGCTAATGACTCTATGAGACATCAAGAAACAGTAAAACAAAAGCACAAGAATGAAAAAACAATAAAAGACAATGTGAAATATCTTATTAGAAAAACAAATGACCTCTACAACTGATCTAGGAGAGATAATTTAAAAATAATGTACTACCTACTAGCCATGATAAACAAAAGAGCCTAGATATTACCTTCAAGGAATTATCAGGGAAAAATGCCCTGATATTCAAGAATCAGAAGGTAAAATAGAAATTGAAAGAATGTGCCAATCACCTCTTCAAAGAGAACCCAAAATGAAAATGGTCAGGAATATTATAGCCAAATTCCAGAGCTCTCCAGTCAATGAGAAAATATTACAAGCAGCTAGAAAGAAATACTTCAAATATTATGGAACCACAGTCAGGATAATACAAGATTTAGCAGCTTCTCCGTTAAAAGATTGGTCAGTTTGGAGTATAATATTAAAGAGATCAAAGGATCTAGGATTACAACCAAAAATGATCTACCCAGCAAAAGTGAGCATAATCCTTAAGAAGAAAAATTGATATGAAATGTAATAGAGGAGTTTCAAGCATTCCTGATCAAAAGACCAGAGCTAAATAGAAAATTTGACTTTCAAATAGCAGACTCAAGAGAGGCATTCGTTTTTTAAAAATTTAGTATTTTCAGTTTTCAACATTCACTTCCACAAGATTTTGAATTACAAATTGTCTCCCCATCTCTCCTCTTCCTCAGGACAGCATGCATTCTGATTATCCCTTCCTCCAATCAGCCCTCCTTTCTATCACCACCTCCCCTCTTATCCCCTTCCCTTCTATCCCTGTATATCTTATTTCACAGTTGCATGTAAAAACAATTTTAAACATTTGTTTTTAAAACTTGGAGTTCTACATTCTCTCCCTTCCTCCAACCCCACCCATCCTCAATGAGAAGGCAAGCAATTCAATATAGTTTGTACATGTGTAGTCATGCAAAACGCTTCCGTAGCAGTCATGTTGTGAAAGACTAACTATACTTCTTTCTATCCTGTCCCACCTCAAAAATGTTTGTTTCTGATTAAACCTTCCCCCAATCTGCCATCCTTCTATTATCCCACTTCTCTTAAACCCTTCTCCACTGCTTTCATGTAGGGTAAGATAAATTTCCAACTTCAATAGTATGTGTGTTATTCTTTCCTTAAGCCATATATGATGATAGTAAGGTTCATTTATTTCCTCTGATCTTCCTCCTCTCCCCCTCCATTGTAAAAGATCTTTCTTGTCTCTTTTATGTGAGATGATTTACTACATTCTATGTCTCCCTCACTCTTTCCACCAGTATATTCCTCTCAATACTTAATTTTATTTTTTAGATATCATTCTTCATATTCAGCTCCCCCCTCTCCAAATATATATATATATATATATATATATATATATGTATATATATATATGTATATATATACACACACACATATATATATATACACACACACATATATATACATAATATGAGTTACAAATATAATCTTTCCATGTAGGAATGTAAACAGTTCAACTTTAATAAGTCTCTTATGGTTTATTTTTCCTGTTTACCTTTTCATGGTTCTCTTGTTTCTTGTATTTGAAAGTCAAATTTTCTATTCAGCTCTGGTTTTCAACAAGAATGCTTGAGAGTCCTCCATTTCATTGAATTTCCATTTTTTCCTGTGGAATATTATATTCAGTTTTGCTGGATAGGTGATTCTTGGTTTTAACTCTACCCCCTTTGACCTCCAGCATATCTTATTCCAAGCCCTCCAATCCCTCACTGTAGAAACTGCTAAACTTGTTTATCCTGATTGTGTTTCCACAATACTTGAATTATTTCTTTCTGACTACTTGTAATATTTTTTCCTTGACCTGGGAACTCTGGAAATTGGCTACAATATTCCTAGGAGTTTTCTATTTCTGATCTCTTTCAGGGGATGATTGGTGGATTCTTTCCATTTCCGTTTTACCCGCTGGTTCTCGAATATCAGAGAAATTTTCCTTGATAATTTCTTGAAAGGTGAGGTCTAGGTTCTTTCTTTGGATTATGGCTTTCAGGTAGTCCAATAATTTTTAAATTATCTCTCCTGGATCTATTTTCCAGGTCAGTGGTTTTTCCAAGGAGATATTTCACATTGTCTTCTATTTTTTCATTCTATTTTTTTCAGTTTAATAATTTCTTGATTTATATAAGGTCATTTGCTCCATTCTAATTTTTAAGGAATCATTTTCTTCAGTGAGCTTTTGGACCTCCTTTTCCATTTGGCCAATACTGCTTTTCCAGGCATTCTTCTTCTCATTGGCTTTTTGGACCTTTTCAACCATGTGGGTTAGTCTATTTTTAAAGGTGTTATCTTCTCCAACATATTTTGGGGTCTCCTTTAGCAATCTCTTGACTTGTTTTTCATGATTTTCTTGCATCGCTCTCATTTCTCTTCCCATTTTTTCTCTCCTTTTCTTACTTGATTTTCAAAATCCATTTTGAGCTATTCCATGGTCTGCTACCAATTCTTATTTTACTTGGGGGCTTTGAATGTAGGAGTTTTGACTTTGTTGTCTTCTTTGGATCACATTTTTTTCAATCTTCCTTGTTCTCAAGGAAGTAAGTAAATATTTTTTCAACCAGAAAGTAAGTTTCTGTGGTCTGACTTTTGCCCATTAGCTCCTTTTCTCAGCCAATTACTTGGTTTTTGAGCTCTTTGTTAAGTGGAGGGCATACTGCCCCAAGCTTAAGGTGTTTTGTGCAGCTATTGTCAAAGATATTTCTAGGGACTTGTAAATTTTCAGTTCTTCCAAGGTAGTACTACCAAAGGAAAGGTGTTTACTCCTCTCCTGGCCTGTACTCTGGTCTCTGAGCAACCACAAGCACTCTTTTCTGCCTTGGAACTGTGAGGAGAATTCCCTTTCTACTGCCACCAAAAACACCACCATGCCAGTGCTCCTCCTTCCCCCAGGATCACCACACAGCACTGCAACCCAGATCCAAGCACAAGCAAAGCAAGAGATTCCCATCTCAAAGCCAGCAAAGAGATCCCTACAATCCCGTTCTCATCAGCTGCTTCACTCCCCCAATGTCTGCAGGCTAAGAGCTCTAAAAGCAGCTGCTGCTGTGGCAGTGGCTGCAACCACCCCGGCACTGGGGCTGGGGCAGGACCAAGCTCCTCTCTCACCCAGGATAAAAACTTTTCCCACTGAACATCGAACCCATATTTGGCATTTATGGGTTGAAAAGTCTGGAAACCACCACAGCTGCCATTGGATCAGTCCCCTAAGGCCTGCTCCAAGCACATCTGTGCCAGCACAGCCCATGCGGGAATGTGCTCCACTCCTCGTCAGGTGTGATAGACCCTTCCTGTGGACCTTCCAGATTGTCTTGGCCTGGAAATATGTTTCAATATGTCATTTTGTGACTTCTTCTGCTCTAGATGTCAATATGTCATTTTCCCCATGTATTTTGAGGGATTTGGGGGAAAGCTCCAGCTGGTCCCCGCTTTTCATCTGCTATCTTGGCTCTGCACCCCAAAAGAAACATTCTTTATCATCCTAAATATGAGTTCTCCTCTGATTTTGGTTCTCCCATATACATTTTCTTTTCCAAGTTATTCTCTTTCCTTTAAAGACACACAAGTTTAGAGGCATCTCCATCCCAAATGTTTATATGGGACTGTTTGTGCCTGACTTGCGGTAGAGCATTCTGAGATGGTATTGGTCTGATTAGCGACAGTCTGACACACTGTAACTTAACTCTAACATAGTGATGTCATTTTGGTCCTCTTTGGAAACAAAGGACAAAAACCACCCTCAGACCCTGTTCTTTCCTCAGTTGTGTCACTGGTTTCCTGAACATCTAGCCTACTCTCATTCTGTTTCTCAGTTGAATCTTATCCATATCTTTACTACTGTGAGAAAACATCCAAGACAACTTCATTCTGAGATTTAATTCAAATAATAATAGTTTGCATTTTGTCACATTTACAATTTAGAGATGATTTTCCTTAAAACTACCATGTGAGATTTGTTCACATATATGTCTTCTATTCTTTATATACTTGAGAAGCTGGCTTTCTCCATATAGTCTAATTGAAAGAAAAGAAGGAAGACAAACATCAAATCACCTCAGATTTAATGTTGTCTGTTTTTGTTTGTTGTTGACAGTAAAATAAAACTTTCAAGCAAACCCAGACTCCTATTTCAGGTACAAGAATTTAGGGTAAAATGGTTGAGAATCTACGCTTTTCTGCAGTGGCTCATGAGATGGATAAAATGTTAGAAGCAACAAGTGGCCATGATTTTGAATGAAGGGGGAGGAAATCTGTAGGGCCCTTAGGGGGAAAATTAAAGGGAAAATAAGGCTCTCCAAATACCTAGCCCAATATTTATACATAATCTAAGAAACTTAGGCTCTCACAATTACTGGATCTGAAATTGAAGGACTAGACATTTAAATCCTATATCTATATTTATTGTACTACCTGTATTGCTGACAATTAAGAAAATCATAGGGTACAGGAAAAAGAGAGGTCAGAGGCTACAGGTTCAAATGTAGCCTTTCATGCTTACTCCCTGTAAGTAAGGCAAGTGACTTGGTGTCTTTGGACCTCAGTTTCTCAGCAGTGAAATGATAGGATTGAACTAGATGGCCCCCAAAGTTCTTTCCTATTCATTCTCCTTTCTCCTCTATGTCACCAGTGGATACCTAGCCCACCTAAGAATCATTCTACCATGACACTTACTCAGTGATCAGTGGTTTTCTACCTAACGCCACTTTATCTTAAACATCCCAAGCCATTCTGTTCATTTCACTTTCTGCTTACTCTTTAGTTTGTTTCACCTTGACACTAGTAGCCTTTCCACTTCAGGAGAACTTCTTCTGCCTTTCATTTGACTGTTCTGTTTTGTCTTTTTCTATAATAGAGTAAGCCACTTCAAAACAGGGATCCTGTAATTTTCTTGTTTTTATACCCCCAATACCTAAGAATTTGCAGCAGGGGCAGGAAGTTCCTAAAGTTTTCCCTTAGAACTTTATATGTATTTTCCCATGGAGAAATCATGAAACAGTAATATTTAGGTTTTCTAGTACTGAGAACTGCTGAGGGTGAAGCCAAGATGGCAAAAATAGAGAAAGCATGCAGCTGAGCTTGCCCAACTTCTCATCGAAAGAACTTTAAAATAAAGTACCAAATAGATTTCTGGAGTGGCAGAACTAAAAAAAGCATGAAACATTCTCCCAGCCCAAGATAACATAGGAGGTCAGAAGTAGAGGAAGTTGGCCCAGAGTACACATGGATGAAACAACCAGTGGTGGGACTAGGTAATGGTGACAGAAACAATAGCAGTGTTGTAACCTCTCAAGCCACATATGGTAAAGGGACCTAGAAATTGGTCAGCAAGGGATCCTGTGTTACCACTGGGCACAGAAACAGATGCTATTTGACAACTCCACTGCCTATACCAACTTCTGGGTCATAGTTCAAGGGGAGAGAGGAGCATTTTCAATCAGAAGGGAAAGGAAGCTTTGAGGGACAGTTTAACTTCTGGTCCCCAGAGAGGATTGTAATTCAAAAGGACCAGAGTCCTAGCCTGCACAAGGACCAGAGTTCAGAGCACTCATATTTATTTTCCTATTTTTTTCTCTACCACTCTTATTTATTTTTAAAATCCTTTTGGACCTTTTCTCTAGTTCACATTTTTCTTTGAGACTTTGCTTGTAGTGGCTTTGACATCATTGTCTTCTTGGTTTCTGTTTTGATCTGATCTCTCACCATAGTAACTTGTTATGGTCAGGTTCTTTGTTGTTGTTGTTGTTTGCTCATTTTCCAGACTATCTATTGACCTTTAACTTTATGTTAAATTAGGGTCTGCTCTTGGGATGCAAGTAGCACTGTTCCAAACTTTGGGGCTTTTTTGCTGCTGTTTTCAGAACTAGCTTCTGTAAAATTTTAGTGCTTCAATGAAGGTATGATCTAAGGAGAGGTGTGGTTACTGCTCTCCTGGTCTATAAACTGATCTTTACCCAGGAAGGGACGTTGTTCCCATGTAACCTCCAGGGCTAGCACTTCTCCTTGCCCCAGGACTGTGACCAGGTCCCCCATTCTCCTGCAGCCACAATTGCTAGTAGCTATGTCTGTTTTAGAATTGAGATCAAGATCCCTACTCTCCTGTAAACAACTGCAAGCACTCTTGTACACCCCGTAAATGTGGCCTGGCCCCCTGCTACCTTGCACTGCAAGTGCTATCCCTCCTTTTGGTCCTGGAACTGTGACCCAGAACTGCATGAGGGCAATGCAGTAGTAGCAGAAAAGGGTCCCCTTAAATCATCTTCTTATGGGTTTTTAACTGCCCTATCATTTCTGGGCTAAAAACTCTGGAAGTTGCTGCTATAGCTAACACAGCCACCCATAATTTGAGTGAATACTGAACTAAATTCCTAAAACCCAACACCACCCAGGTGAATAAGGCCTTTCTAGTATACCTCACAAATTGTCTTGAGCTGGAAATTTGTTTTGCCCCACCTTGTGTTAGTTCTGCAGCTTCAGAATTTTATTTAAGGCTCATTTAAGAGCTACTAGGAGTGGAATTTGGGGAAGCTTTGTTGAATGCTTCTTTACTTTGCCATTTTGGCTCTGCCTCCACAAATATGGTTCTGATACTTAAACCAGAGAGAAGAAAAAAAGAAAAAGATAACTATAGATAAATTTCCTTAATTAATATTAATTCAAAAAAATTTAATAAGATACTAGCAAGGAGTTTACTGCACTGTATCACAAAGATTATATATTATGATAATATAGAACTTATATTAAGAATGCAAGACTGGTTCGGTATTAGAAAAACTATCAGCATAATTGACCATATCAACAACAAAAACAACAAAAACCTTCTAATTACGTCAATAGATGCATAAAATGTCTTATACAAAATTCCACAAAAAAGTTTTCTACAAAATTCCTATTAAAAACACTACAAAGTACAGAAATAAATGCAGTCTTTCTTACTGTGGTAAGTAGTATCTAAAACCAAAAGCAAGCATTATCTCTAATCGGGATAATCTCGAACCTTCCCAATAAGACTAGGAATGAACAAGTAACTGAAAAGTGTTTGATAAGCCTAAAGATCTAAGCTATTGGGGTAAGAACTCAAATTTGACAAAAATTGCTGGGAGAAAACTCAAAAGTAGTTTGGCAGAAACTAGGCATAGACCAACATATCACATAGTATACCTAAATAAGGTCAGAATAGATAAGTTATTTAGACTTAAAGGGTGATATCTTAAGTATATTAGGGGAACATGGAAAAATGTACCTGTGAGATTTATGGATAAGGGAAGAGCTTATGACCCAAAATGAGAAAGAGAGGATTTATGAGGTAAAATAGGTAATTTTAATTGCTGTTTTTGTTCAGTCATTTCAGTCATGTCTGACTTTTTGTGACTCCATTTGGTATTTTCTTGACAAAGATACTGGAGTTGGTTTCCGTTTCATTCTCCATCTCACTTTACACATGAGGACACTGAGCCAAACTGCGTAAAGTGACTTTCCCAAAGTCACATAGCTAGTAAGTGTCTAAGACCAGATTTGAATGCAGAAGATAATTGTTTATGACTACAAGCCCAGAATTCTATCCACTATCAACTAACAGCCCATGATTTTGATGACATGAAATTAAAACAACACAAAAAAACTAACAGTTAAAATTAGAAGGAAAACAGGAAACTGAGAAAAAAATTCTTTTATAGCAATTTCTCTAATAAAGGTCTCATTCCTCAAGTATATGAGGAACTGAAACAAATCTATAAGGATAAGAGCCATTCCCGAGTTGATAAATGGTCAAAGGATAAAAACAAGCAGTTTTCAGAAGAATAAATCAAAGCTATTAATAGTCACATAAAATACTTTAAATCACTACTGGTTGGAGAAATGAAAATTAAACAACTCTAACATATGACCTCTTACCTCTCAGATTGGCTAACATGGCATAAAATGCTGGAGAGGATGTGGAAAAATCAGGCCACTAATGCACAGTTGGTGGAAATATCACCTGGTCCAATCATTGTGGAGAACAATTTGGATCTTCACCCAAAGGTCTATAAAATTGTATATAGTCTTTGACTTAGCAATATCAGTACTATGTCTACATCCAAAGAGATTGAAGAAAAGGGAAAAAGACATATTTGTATGAAAATATTTATAGTGGCTATTTTTGTGGTTGCAAAAAAGTTGAAAATCAAGGGAATGTCTTTTAATTGGAGAATGACTGAACAACTTGTAGCATATGATTGTGATGGAATGCTGTCTTGCAATTTCAAGCATGATGGTTTCAGAAAACCCTGGGAAGACTTATATGAACTCATGCAAAGTGAAGTAAGCAGAACCAAAAGAACATTGTACACAGTAATGTCAATTTTGTAAAGATGATCAGCTGTGAAAGACTTAGCTACTTCAATCAGGACAATGATCCAAAACAATTCAAAA
This sequence comes from Trichosurus vulpecula, assembly GCF_011100635.1. NCBI lineage: Eukaryota > Metazoa > Chordata > Mammalia > Diprotodontia > Phalangeridae > Trichosurus > Trichosurus vulpecula. The sequence continues at coordinate 402,549,803 of NC_050574.1, read as the reverse complement.
CGCCCATGATGAAAAATGCTATCCACCTCCAGAGAGAGAACTGGTGAACTTTGAATGCAGTTGGAGCATTTTTTGGGTATCTTTCCTAATTTTTGTTGTTTTATTGTTTGCAATTTCATTTATAACATTGTTAATACAGAAATATGTTTCACATGAAAATAAAAAAAAAAGTTTCCTAGTAGTCCTATATAATATTGGCATACTTCAAGCGAAGGATATGTTGAAATATGTTTTATTGTTTCATTGAGGAAGCTAGCCATCATATATAATTTGTATAACTCTATAGGCCAAAAGGTTTTGAGTTTCAAACTTTGGACTTATAAACAAACCAATGACATACAAATCCTTTTCAATAGGAACTACTAATCTCTTAATTTAGCTTCAATGATTCATTATTTTTTCACTGATATTGTTCCCTATACCAATTCAGGTTGCAACCTCTCCTTTCATTAGGGGGCTACCTTCACGGGGTCTTTGGTATCTGAGAAACACCTTCACAAGTTATTCGAGTGAACATTAGTGGAGGTTTGTTTAATTATTTAAAATTTAAACTTTATAAATATTTTAAATGACTACTTATATAAATTTGCTTTAGAGAGTAAAGTACTTTTTGTACAAGTATTTTAAACATGTCCCTTACCTAGGTGAGATATTGCTTATATCTTGCTTCTCTAATATTAATATTTGCTTTGTAAAAGAAGTAAGGAATCGAGTTATTGACAGCTTCAAATTGGTAATGGAAACATAAGAAGGATAATTGAAAACAGACTTTTTCCTATAGAATTAGGCAAACTGATATCATTAACATGACATAGCAACTTTCACAATTAGGTCCTTAGGTAAGTAATGCATATAAACATAGAGGGGCAAATTAAGCCTGCTAACCTACTTATATGATTTGGGGAAGAGTCAACCATCCAACCTAGGTAGATTGGAAGCTCCAACCAAGATTCTACAAACTTGCTAAGATAATTTAATTAATGATAATTTAGTTAGATCATTTCCCCTCCCCCACTCATGTTCCTAATAAATATGAAGTCAATACTAGCAGCCTGTTTCCTTCACTAGAACTTAGCATTAATTGGCTTTCCATTCCACTCAGCCTTACCTCCCTCTTTCCTGAATGATGGAGTGCCTAATATCAGTCAAATTTGTGAAGATGCAAAATTAGCCACAATCAGAGTCTATCCACCTAATGGCTTCCATCGAAGGCAAGCTGTGTAAAGGATGACATAATTTCCCCCATGAACTAAATTTTAATGGAACTAAAGTAGCCTAGCAATCAAGGTAGAATTATCTATGTGCAATCATATCATCAACTGGTCAGAGCAAAGGCCAAAGTAAATAACATACTAGACAGCAGAATAAAGATGATAAGAGAATACTGGATGTGAATAAAGCCATTTCAAAGTGACTTTCTCAAACTGCTATTCACTCAGAAAAGTGGGAAATGCATAAAAGTGAAGACATTAACTCTATTTACTAGATAACTACAACTAAAATATCTGTAAAAAACATTGACACATGTCTACAAAAGCATTTCCAATTTCTATAAAAGCTTCATTAGGATGTACTATGCATCAGGAAGGGTATCTGCAATGAAAATATAAGACAAACTATCTTAGATGATTTTCTTCAGAAGAAAACTTCTTTTCAAACAGCTACACAGTGGAATCAGAAATGTAGATGGTAGGACTGTGCTCTTTGTTTTTATCAGATTTTAGAAAAAAAAATGAGCCTTTCAAGGTTTGCCTAAGCCAAGATATCTAATTTGTGTGTATGAAAATAATTTAAGATGATTTCTAGTCTGGGTGCCACTTTGTTCAACAATTTGCTCAATACTGATACATAATCTTGTGGTACAAAGGAAGTTATCTTGGAGAGTGTCCAAATAAAAGGATTCCATATTGATCAAAAGGCTCTCCACAAGCTTATATTCCCTCATGACATGGAACGAATTGCACTGGATTCTATAACACTATGAAATCTCCTAACTGAAATACAAAAGAATTTGAAGGAGATTGAACCAGGCATCTAGCTAGGAACACAAAGTGGATGGAAACCAACTACCACCATTTATGAAGTGTCAGCTATGAACAAAGAATTATGCTAGGCACTGGTCATATAAGAAAAAAAAGACAGTATGCCCTAAAGGAGAGTACATTCACCATGAGAAGATGGCGGGCAAATGGATATCACTAAAAGAATGCTGAATGTAAATAGATAATTACAAAACAATCTGATGAAGGAGTGAGCAACAACAACTAAAGGAATTTGCAAACGTTTCTCATAGAAAGTAGCACCTGAACTAAGAATTGAAACAAGCAAAAATTCCTAAGGGGTAGGGGTTATACTTAAACCATGTGGAACAGTCTCTGTAAATTCAAGTCAACGGAAAATGGAAAGTCAGATTCAATGAATGGACAGAGGATGCAACATGATACTGATGAAAAGTATTGTATAAGTCTATAGAGGTCATACTTAACTATGAATGAATGTGAGGCAATCATACAGATGAGAGACATTGTTCCTTCTCGTTACAAGATCATGAGGAACGATTTCAGTACATCCCATAAAACCTCTATATGAATTTATGATAATGAAAAGGGAGTGAGATTGCAGTGGCCAAGAATAAATAGATGGGTTGGGATCTCCATTGGTGTAGGTTGTACCTTCACTGACAAATCCCAGTAAGGAGACCTCCACCAATAGATCTCATTCTTTCTAAATAAGATGTAGGAAGTTGTTTTCAGCATACAAATGCCATTCATTTGCCTTGGTACTGGAAGAGTCATTATCGAAAGTCAGAGCTCTCTGACTCCAAAAGCAACACTTTCTTTGCTATTTCATACTCTGTAGATAGCCTGTTCATATCCACATAGAATTATGTTTTATGTGTTGGATAAGTCCTCCAGAGAAGATCTCAGGAAAGGCTTCAACAAGAATCAGGTGGTATGAAAAAAGTACGACAGGGTAGTGATCTGTACAGATTGAGAGAATGTTCATATAAATTTGATGAAGTACCCATGGAAGATAATTTAATTGCAACTTACAATTCATTGTTCTGAAAGGATTTTTTTCTGGAGCAAATTTAGAAAACGAGGAACCTACAGATTTCCATTGTTCAAAGGTAATGAACATTAATGCAACATTTTTTATTTAATGGAATAACTCAAGACAGTAGAATTAGACTCTCGTAGACCAAATTAAAATAATGGCAGCAATTGGTGCTTAGTGAAAGCTCAATTTAACTTACTTAGAAGATACATAGTTTCCTGCCCAATTGTAAACATATACTGCATGGTTTAATGAAGATAAAAGTGGGTAAAGAGGATTTCATCAACTCAATTGTCCTTTGCCACATTTACCCAGTTGCATCCCAAAGAAATTTCTAGAATAGATTGTGAATTTTTCAAAAATACCTTAACTTCTATGCTGTCAATTGAAGAATTATCTTTGTTTCATGTTTTGTTTGTTTTTATCATCTGTATTTACTCTTTCTAGTGGAGGGGGAGGTAAAACATCACCAGTATTTCAAATACTGATGAGTTTCTTTCACCTATTTAAACCTGGCAAGTCTAAGCTGGCCCTAAGAGACAACTGATTGATTTACCAGTTAAAAACACCATGTTATTGGTTTGACAACATATAATATAAGTTTCACAAGCCATGTTTTCTTGCAAATAAAATTACTTACTTACAAATGGTTTTACAGTTCTCAGGATTTAAAGCAACAAAAAAGAACCCTAGAACTACAGGTGAGAGTTCTGTTTTTATTTTCATTTTGAAGGAAAAATACAACAAAAATCATGTTGCAAAGTGTAAATAGAATATATATATATATATATATATATATATATATATATATATATATATATATATATATATATATATAGTGATGCTTTACTGGAGAAGGAAAGAAAGAATCTGTTAATGATTCTGACCTCAGATACTTTATTTTGATCCTCTTTATCTACTCCAGGCAATTATATTATTTCACATCTTAAAAATGAGGTTTTTGGCAACAGTTTTTTTTGACAGCTGTACATTCGGAGTATTCAACTAACTAACCAAATTTAGACAAGGCATAATAGATCCTCTTTTAGAGACTGTCTTATGTTAACAAGCAAAGTGAAGTGAAATGAAAAGTTGGGAAGTTACCCTGAAATATGTAATTATAATCATAATACCCCATTTTTCTAATCTTTGTTTTTCCCCTTTTGGTCTCCCCCATGTTTTTCTTCTTTACAATTTTCAGGATAATTGACTCACTTCTTCACATGGCTACGTGGACAGAGCCATATTCAATATTCATTCTCTGACCCTTTACTGACTATAATCTCATGAGTTTTTTTTTAATTATAACTTTACATAAATCTTCTTCCTAAAATTCTGGCACATTGTCTTACTAAAATAAGAGCATCATCATTATACAAATGTTCGAAGGGTTGGAGATATGAGGAATAGAGTTAAAGTTCCTGAATATTAGGGCAAAGTTGCTCATATAAAAGAATCACAGGTTTGGGGAGTTGGAAAGTACCTCGTAGACCATAATTGCGAGCCATATAAATGAAGAAATAGATAATATAAAATAAATAAAAATAATCAACTAGCCTTGTTTGAGGGAAGAGATCTCAGCCCCCCTGTTGGCAGCACATTTCACTTTTAGAAAGTTCTGTCTGCTGAGAGCTTTTGTTTAGAAGAAACCTAAATTTGCCCCTCAATACTTATAATTGCTCTGGATTCTCCTCTCTGTGAACCCATGAAAAACTCTAATCTCTCTTCCATATGATAGACCTTAAAAATGGTTACCGTATTCCCTGAGACTTCTTTTCCCAGCTAAACATGGCAACTGTTTCCCTTCTGATATCTATTTAAAGCCCTTCACTGTCCTGATTGACCTCAACTTAACATTTCCTAGCTCACTATTATCATTTTTAAAACATTGTGTCTAGAACTTTATGGAGTCCTATATGATCAATTTAAAATATGTTGTTTTGTAGTGTTATTTTACAAAATCTAGGGCACATGTCACAGGGTGTCTGCCTTTCCTCTGCTATATCACAAAATTTAAAGTGACATGGTCACTTTTTTTCTGGGGTTTCCATTTTTTAGACAAAAGTCATTTCTTCATTGTTAGTGAAAGGCAGGACCATAAGAGAATGTCCATAATTTGTGGGGGGAGACAACATGACACTAAGGATAGATGGCCTGCTGTACTTGGAATCAATTACTTTCTTATAATAAATTTAGTATCTTTATAATAACAATCAAATTATTTAGCTTCTTAGCCTCAGTTTCCTCATTTTTAAAATTGGAATAACATCATTTGCACTATTTATTATACAGGTTTGTTTATAACAAACTATGTTCAAAACTAAAAGTTATATATATATATGTATATATATAATATATATATATATAATATATATATATATATGTATATATGAAAATTCTGGCCTAGACCTGTGATTTCCTGGGTATAGGGAACTGATATTGAATAAACAACCGTTATCAATGCATGTAAGTACAAGCTCTGAAACTTGGAGTCTTAAACTGGAACACTGAAATGTTAAGTAATTTGTCCAGTATCATGGAGCCAAAATGTATCAAAAGCATGATTTGAACATATGTCTTTCTGAATTGGAGTCTAGAATTCATTCTCCACTACCACAGACTGTCTCCTTCTTGAGGACTATTTCTTAAGTTTGTCAAAAGTTGGTGGTGTGGTGGGCAATGGGAATCTTTATCCTATACAAACATTTCTTTTTTTAAGCTTAAGTATTTTTTTCCCATCAGTTACATGTGAAACAAACTTTTTACCACTCACTTTTACAAGATTTTGAATTCCAAATTTTTCTCTCTCCCTCACTTCTCTCTCTCTTCTTCTGAAAATGATAGGGAGTTTAATATAGTTTATACTTGTGCTATCATGTAAAAAATATTTCGAGATTAGTCCCAGTTTTGAAAAAAAACAGATCAAAAGAAAAAAAGGGTCACAATAATAAAGCAAGTGAAAAAAATATACTTTCATCTTTATTCTGAGTCTATCAGTTCTTTATCTGCACATATATACCATTTTCCTTCTTGAATCCTTTATATTTATCTTGGATCACTATGTTGCAAAGAAGATCTGAGTCATTCATAGTTGAACATCACATGATATTGCTGATACTGTGTATAATGTTTTCCTGGTTCTGCTCATTTCACTTTGCATCACTTTGTAGAAGTCTTTCCAAGATTTTCTAAAAGCTGCCTATTCATCATTTCTTATTGCACAATAGTATTCCATTATATTCATATGCCACAGCTTCTTCAGCCATTCCCCAATTGATGGACATCCCCTATATTTATAATATTTTGCCACCACAAAAAAGAATGCTATAAATATTCCTGCACGTCTAAGTCCTTTTCCCTTTTTTATGATCTTTTTGGAATATAGACCTAGTAGTCATATTGCTGGACCAAAGGTTAGACAGAGTTTGATTGCTCATTGGACACAGTACCAAATCCCTCTCCAGAATGACTGGATTCATTCACAACTCCACCAACAGTGCATCAGTGTATCAATTTTCCCACATACTCTCCGACATTTATGTATTTTTTTCCCTTTTTTGTCATATTAGGCAATCTGATAGTTATGAGGTGGTATCACAGGGTTGTTTTAATTTGCACTTCTCTAATCAAAAGTGATTTAGAGCATGTCTCCATATGCCAATAGATAGCTTTGATCACTTCATCTGAAAACTGCCTGTTCATATCCTTTCACAATTTATCAGTTGGGGGATGGCTTGTATTCATACAAATTTGACTCAGTTCTTTATATATTTGAGAAATGAGGCATTTATTACAGACACTTGCCATAAAAATTTTTCCCAGCTTTCTTCTTTCCTTCTTATCTTGGTTGCATTGTTTGTACAAAAGTGTTTTTTTAAATTAGTGTGATCAAAATTATCTTTTGTACATTTCATAATGCTCTCTATTTCTTGGTTGGTCATGAATTCTTCTTTTCTCCATACATCTGACTGGTAGACTTTTCCTTGCTTTTATAATTTGCTTATGGTGTGACACTTTGTGTCTAAATCAGGGAATTATTTGAGACCTTACCTTGGTATACAGTGTGAGATGTGGGTCTATATCTAGTTTGTGTACTTTTGTTTTCCACTTTTTCCAGCAGTTTTGGTCAAGTAGTAAGTTCTTGTCCCAAAGGCTGGAGTTTTGTGTTTATCAAACACTAGCTTACTATGCTCATTGGCTATTGTGTCTTGTGTACCTACCTTTTTGACTGATCCACCACTCCACTTTGTGACTAGTACTGGATAGTTTTGATGATTACTGTTTTATAATATAGTTTGAGATCTGGAATTGCTAAGCCATCTTTCTTTGCATTTCTTCCCCATTAAGCCCCTTCATATTCTTGACCTTTTGTTCTTCCAGATGAATTTTGTCATGATTTTTTCTAGCTATATCAAATAATCTTTTGGTATGGCACTGAATAAACAAATTTGTTTAGGCAGAATCATATTATATATATATATATATATATATATATATATATATATATATATATATATATATATATATATATATATATGCTCAGCCAACCCATGAGCAACTGATATTTTTCCAATTGTTCAGATCTGACTTTATGTGAAAAGTGTTTTGCAATTTACTCATATAGTGCCCGGGTTAACTTCTAAATATTTTATATTGTGTACGGTTATTTTAAATGCAATTCCTCTTTCTATCACTTGCTACTGGGTTTTGCTGGTCATATAAAGAAATATTGAGGATTTATGTGGGTTTATCTTATGTCATGTGTTTTTGATAAAGTTGTTAATTACTTGAAGTAGGTTTTTAGCTTATTCTCTAGGACTCTCTAACTGTACCATCATATCATCTGCAAAGAGTGACAGTTCTGTTTCCTCAAAGCATATTCTAATTCCTTTATTTTCTTTTTCTTCTCTTATTGCCATAACCAACATTTCTAATACTCTATTGAATAATAGTGGAGATAACAGTTATCTTTGCTTCACTACTGATCTAACTTCAAATTTATCCCCATTACAGATAATGATTGCTGATGATTTTAGATAGATGCTGCTTGTCATTTAAAGGAACATTCCATTTATTACTACGTTCTCTGGTTTTTTTAATAAGAATTGTGCTGGCTTTTGTCAAAAGCTTTTTCTGCATCTATTGAGATAATCATATGACTTCTGCTGGTTTTGTTTGGAGTCAGTTATGTTGGTAATTTTCACAATATTGATCCAACTATGCATTCCTGGTATAACTACTGCCTCATCATAGTGTATAATCCTTGTGATATGTTGCTGTAATGGTCTTGCTATTATTTTGTTCAAAAAATTTACTTTAATATGCCTTAGGGAAATATGTCTATAATTTTAGTTTTCAGTTTTAGCTCTTCAAGACTTAGGTATCAGCAATAGATACATGCCACAAAAAGAATTTGGTAGGATTCCTTCTTCACCTATTTTTCCAAATAGTTTGTATAATATTGCAACAATTACTCTTTAGATGCTTGGTAAAATTCACACGTGAACCCGTCTGGCCCTGGGAATTGTCTCCCAGGAGTTCATTAATGGCTCAGTTAATTTTATTTTTTTAAGATGGAGTTATTTAGCTTTCCATTTCCTGCACTGTTAATGTAGATTTTTTTTATCAGACTGATTAAGAAGCATATAATTGGGCGAAGTATTTCATAATGATAGCTTTAATTTCTTCTCCATCAGTGGTGATTTCACCCTTTTCATTTTTGATACAGGATATTTGTCTTTCTTCTTTCTTTTTTATATACCTTAAGTAACCAATGTCTTATTGGTTTTTTTCAGAAAACCAGCCTCTAGATTTATTTATTAGTTCAATAGTTTTAGGTGTTTTGTTTCTTTTTTCTTTCTTTTTTTCATTTTTAAGTTATTTAATATGTATTTTTTTGTTTTCAGCCTTGATTTCCAAAAGAGTTTGAATTACAAATTTTCTCCCCATTTCTACCCACCCCCCACTAGAAGATGGCATATATTCTTATTGCTGCATTCCTCAATCAGCCCTCCCTTCTGTCACCCCACTCCCCCCATCCCATTTTACCTTACTTTCTTGTAGGGCAAGATAGAATTCTATGCCCTATTACCTGTATATCTTATTTCGTAGATGCATGTAAATTTTTTTTTTGAATACGGGCTATTAAAATTTTCAGTTCCAAATTCACTAACCTCTTCCATTCCCACATACCCTCCCTAAGAAGTCAAGCAATTCAAAACAGGCTGCATGTGTATCATTATACAAAACCCTTCCACAATACTCATGTTGTGAAAGACTAACTATATGTTGTTCCCTCCTATCCATTCCTCCCTTATTCAATTTTCTCCCTTGACCCTGTCCCTTTTCAAAAGGATTTGCTTTTGATTACCTCTTCCCCCATCTGCCCTCCCTTCTATCAGCCCCCCTTTTTTATCTTCTTCCTCCTTCTTTCCTGTGGGGTAAGATACCCAATTGAGTGTGTTTGGTATTCCCTCCTCAGGTCAAATCCAATGACAGCAAGATTCACTCATTTCCCTTCACCTACCCCCTCTTCCCTTCCTACAAAACTGCTTTTTCCTGCCACTTTTATGAGAGATAATTTACCCCATTCCATCTCTCCCTTTCTCCCTCTCTCAGTATATTCCTCTCTCATCCCTTAATTGGATTTTATTTTTTTAGATATCATCCCTTCATATTCAACTCACCGTGTGCCCATGGTCTATATACATACATATGTATATATACATATACATATATATACACACATACATGCATATATATGTGTGTGCATATACATATATACATATATATATACATACACATATACATGCATACACACATACATACACATACATACCCATACACACACACACACATATACATGCATATTCTCTTCAGGTACCCTAATACTGAGGTCTCATGAATCATACACATCATCTTTCCAAGTAGGAATATAAACAAAACAGTTCAACTTTAGTAAGTCCCTTAGGATTTCACTTTCTTGTTTACCTTTTCATGCTTCTCTTGATTCTTGTGTTTGAAAGTAAAATTTTCTGTTTAGCTCTGGTCTTTTCACTGAGAAAGCTTGAAAGTCCTCTATTTTGTTGAAAATCCATATTTTGCCTTGGAGCATGATACTCAGCTTTGCTGGGTAAGTGATTCTTGGTTGTGATCCTAGCTCCATTGACCTCTGGAATATAGTGTTCCAAGCCCTTTGATCCCTTAAGGTAGAAGTTGCTAGATCCTGTGTTATTCTGATTGTGTTCCCACAATACTCAAATTGTTTCTTTCTGGTTACTTGCAGTATTTTCTCCTTAATCTGGGAGCTCCGGAATTTGGCATCAATATTTCTAAAAGTTATCTTTTTGGGATCTTTTTGAGGAGGTGACTGTGGATTCTTTCAATTTCTGTTTTACCCTCTGGCTCTATAATATCAGGGCAGTTCTCCTTGATAATTTCTTGAAAGATGACATCTACACTCTTTTTTTGATCATGGCTTTCAGGTAGTCCAATAGTTTTTAAATGATCTCTCCTGCATCTATTTTCCAGGTCAGTGGTTTTTCCAATGAAATATTTCACATTGTCTTTCACTTTTTCATTCCTTTGTTTCTGTTTTATAATATCTTGATTTCTCATGAAGTCACTAGATTCCACTTGCTCCAATCTCATAATTAAGGTAGTATTTTCTTCAGTGGTCTTTTGGACATCCATTTCCACTTGGCTAAATCTGCCTTTCAAGGCATTCTTCTCCTCATTGACTTTTTGGAGTTCTTTTGCCATTTGAGTTTGTCTATTTTTTAAGGTGTTGTTTTCTTCGGTATTTTTTTCAGTATTTTTTGGTTCTCCTTTAGCAAGTCATTTTTCCTCTTTTCCCAAGTCTGAGACTGAATCTGAGTCCATTTTCACTGCTTGGCCATGTTCCCAGCGAACTTACTTGAGCCTTGAGTTTTTGTCAGGGTATGACTGCTTGCAGAGAGTATTGTGTTCCAAGCTTGAGGGAATGCGCTGTTGTTTCCAGAGCTATTTATTTACAGCCAGCTCTGCCACACTAGCACTCCTCCTTCCCAAGATCCACCAACCTGAACCTGACTCAGATCTTAAGCAGGCTATGCACTCCTGCTCTGATCAGCCACTTAATTCCTCCCACCAGGTGGGCCTGGGGCTGAAAGCAACTGCAGCTGTAGTTCTGTAGCTGCACCACCTCTGCCACCCCAGGGCAGTGACTGAACCACAAACTCCTTCCACTCTGTCCCTGCAGCTTTTCCCACTAACCTTCTCTGGTGTCTTTGATGTTTGTTGGTTGAGAAGTCTGGTAACTGCCACAGCTCACTGATTTGGGGTGCTAAGGCCTGCTCCGCCTGGCTCCTGGTCTGGTTGGCTTTGCTGCCACCCACGCTGAGCCCTGCTCCCCTCCACTCCCAGCTCCATGCCCAATAGACCTCACCCAGGGACTGTCCAGGTTGTCCTGATCTGGAGCCCTTCCTCCCTCTGCTATTTTGTGGGTTCTGCAGTTCTAAAATTTGTTCAGAGCCATTTTTTATAGGTTTTTGGAGGGACCTGGCAAGAAGCTCATGCAAGTCCCTGCTTTCTGGCTGCCATCTTGGCTCCATCCCCAAGAAACTATCCACTTCCACAAGATTTTGAGTTTCAAATTTATTCCGCATCTTTACTCTCCCCCCACCCGAAGGTGGCATGTATTCAGATTGCCCTTTTCCTCAGTCTGTCCTCTCTTCTATTACCCTGCTCCCCACCATAATTTTTCCCCTTATTTTCTTGTAGGGCAAGATAGATTTCTATACCCCATTGCCTGCATATCTCATTTCACAGTTGCATGTAAATACAATTTTTTAAATATTCATTTTTAGAACTTTGAGTTCCAAATTACATATATTCTTTCCTCCTCACCCACCCTCCTTGAGAAGGCAAGCAATTCAATATAGGTTATACATGTATCATTATGTAAAACACTTCATGTTGTGAAAGACAACTATATTTCCCTCCTATCCTCCATCCTTTCCTGTCCCCCTTTATTCAGTTTTCTCCTTTGACCCTGTCCTTTTTCAGAAGTGTTTGCTTTTGATTACTTGCTCACCCAATCTATCCTCCCTTCCATCATCCCCCTCTCTTATCCCCTTCCCCCTACTTTCCTGTAGGGTAAGATACCCAATTGAGTGTATATGTTATTCCCTCATTAAGCCAAATACATAGAGAGTAAGGTTTACACATTCCCTTTCATCTACCCTCGATTCCCTTCCATTACAACAGCTTTTTCTTTTCACTTTTATGTGAGATAATTTACCCCATTCTATCTCTCCTTTTGTCCTTCTCCCAAAATATTCCTCTCTCACCTCTTAATTTTATTTTTTAGATATCATCCTTTCATATTCAATGCATCTTGTACCCTGTGTCTCTCTCTCTCTCTCTCTCTCTCTCTCTCTCTCTCTCTATATATATATATATATATACATATATATATATGTACATGCATGCATACATGCATATGATATGTATGTATATGTATATGTATATGTATATGTATATGTATATGTATATGTATATGTATATGTATATGTATATGTATATTTCCTTCAACTACCCTAATAAAAAGACAGGTCTCATGAATTAGTAATATCATCTTTCCATGTAAGAATGTAAACAAAACTGTTTAACTTCAGCTAATCCCTTATGATTTCTTTCTTGTTTACCTTTTCATGCTTCTCTCGATTCTTGTATTTGAAATTCAAATTTTCTATTCAGCTCTATTTTTTTCTTCAAGAATGCTTGAAAGTCCTCTATTTCATTGAAATCCCATATTTTGTCCTGAAGTATTATACCCACTTTTGCTGGGTAGGTGATCCTTGGTTTTAATCCTAGCTCCTCTGACCTCTGGAATATGATATTTCAAGCCCTTCAATCCCTTAATGTAGAAGCTGCTAGATCTTGTGTTATCCTGATTGTGTTTCCACCATACTTACATTGTTTCTTTCTGTCTGCTTGCAATATTTTGTCCTTGAACTGGAAACTCTGGAATTTGGCTACAATATTCCTATGAGCTTTCTTTTGTGGGTCTTTTTAAAGAGGTGGTCAGCGGATTCTTTCAAATTCTCTTTTACTCTCTGGTTCTAGAATATCAGGGCAATTTTCCTTGATAATTTCTTGAAAGATGGTGTGTAGGCTTTCTTTTTATCATGGCTTTCAGGAAGTCCAATAATTTTTTTAGTTAACTCTCCTGGATCTATTCTCCAGGCCAGTGGTTTTTTACAATAAGATATTTCACATTGTCTTCCATTTTTTCATTCTTTTGGTTCTGTTTTATAATATCTTGGTTTCTCATAAAGTGACTAGCTTCCACTTGCTCCAATCTACTTTTTAAGGTGGTATTTTCTTCAGTGGTCTTTTGGACCTCCTTTACCATTTGGCTAATTCTGCCTTTCAAGGCATTCTTTTAATCATTGGCTTTTTGGAGATCTTTTGACATTTGACTTAGTCTATTCTTTAAGGTGTTATTTTGTTGAGTATTTTTTGCGTCTCTTTTAGCAAGTTGTTGCTTGACTAGCTTTTCATTATTTTCTTGCATCATTCTCGTTTCTCTTCCCAATTTTTTCTCTACTTCTCTTACTTGATTTTCCAAATCTTTTTGAGCTCTAACGTGCCCTAAGACCAATTCATATTTTTCTTGGAGACTTTTGATGTAGGATCTTTGATTTTGTTGACTTCTTCTGCCTGTATGTATTGGTCTTCTTTGTCACCAAAGAAAGATTCCATAGTCTATCACCTTTTACGCTGCTGGCTCATTTTCCCAGCTTTGACTTTTGAATTCTCAGTCATGGTATGACTGCTTTTACAGTGGAAAACCTTATCTCCCAAGCTTGAGGGTTTTACTCTGCTGTTTTCAGAGCTACTTCTCTTTTGAGGTGGTATGATACTCCTCTCCTGGCCTGTGCTCTAGTCTGTGATTGATCTCAAGCACTCCTTTCTGCCTTGTAACTACCAGGAGGACTTCCTCCCCACTTCCACCATAAGCTCTGCCACACCAGTGCTCCTCCTCCACCAAGGATTACCAACCAGGACTGCAACCCAGATCTGAGCAGGGCAAAGCAAGAGGATGATGCCTCAGTGCCCAGAATGAGATCCCTACACTCCTTCTCTGATCAATCACTTGATTCCTCCCTGGAGCCTGAGCTCCAGAAGCAGCCCCCAGTGTTGCTGCCACCGCAGCTGCTTCAGCAGCCTCCACCTCCCCAGGTCTGAGTCCTGACCAGACACTTCTCTCACCCAGGTCCAACAGTTTTGCCGCTGACCTGCTCAGTTGTCTTTGGCATTTGTGGGTTGAGAAGCTGGCAACTGCCACAACTCAGTGATTCAAGACCCTGAGGCCTGCTTCCTCAGGTCTAGTCTGGCCTGGTCTTTTCTGGCACAGCCCATGTTGGGCTGCACCCCACTCCCAGCACACTGCAATAGATCCTGCCCAGCAACCATCCAGGCCATATTGGGCTGGACACTTGTTTCACTCTGTCATTTTGTGATTCTGTAGCTCTAGAATTTACAGAAGTTTGGAGGGATTTGAGAGAGAGCTCAAAAGAGTCCTTGTTTTCTTATTGTCCTCTTATCTCCACCCCTCCAATTAATTTTGAATATAAGTTTCTTCTGCTTTTACTTGAATTTAATTTTTATTGTATCATATTCAGAAAAGAAAACATTTACTATTTCTGCTTTGTTACATTTCATTTTGAGGCTTTAATGTTGTATTACATAGTTGACTTTCGTGTAGTTGCCATATGCTGTTGAAAAAAAAATGTATATTCTTTTCTTTTCCCATTCAGTTTTCGCCAAAGGTCTGACATCTAATTTTTCTAACATTCTCTTTACCTCCTTAGTTTCTTTTTTGTTTATTTTTGGTTGGATTTATCAAGTTCTGAGAGGGGATAGAAAGTTGAAGTTCACTACTAGTATAGTTTTGCCGTCTATTTCTTACCATAACTCACTTAAATTCTTCTTTAAGAATTTGGATGCTGGAGAGGATTCTGGGAAGATGATGGATTAAGTCAGAAAATTCCAAGCTCTCATGATTTTCCCCCACAAAAGAGATAAAATAACACCTTAGGGTGAACAAAGTTCAGGTAAAAATAAATAAGAATAGAAGCACAACAAGTTGTTGTTTTTTTTTTTTCCCTGGGACAATTTGAGAAGATTAGAATAAAAATCCTAGGAGGAGGTTTGGTCCTTGTGAAGAATAAACACCTCCAAGTTAGTGTCCGCCTTAATAACAAGGGGCAAGACACTTAAACAACAACTGCAAGGCTTGGAGTTAGCTGGTTTGGGAAGCTACCTCAGTCCTAGCTACAGGAACTTTTGTTAGTTTTGGTTTTCTCCTTATGAAAGCTTGAGAGCCTTCTATTTCATTGAATGAATTATGCTTAATTTTTCTGGGTAAATGATTGTTGTTTGTAGTCCTAGCTCCTCTGCCCTTGGCAATATCATGTTCCATGACCTCTGATCACTTGATGTGTGTGTTTCCTTCTTTTATGTTTGATTTCTGTTCTCAGGGAGGAAGGGGCTCCATCACAGGTTTCTTGTGCCAGTGGCTATAGGCCCTGGCTATTTACCTGGTGCAATGCTGATGTTGCTCTGAGTCTCATGGGGGACCCTCGTGTCTGGCGCTGCATTGGGTAGATTGGTTGGGGGGTGGCTCATACTGCTGGAGGCTATAGGGGTATGGAAGCTCACCTGCTTACCTGGTGCTGAGTTGAGATCCTAGTACTGGTGTCTGTCTTGTGCTGAGTGCCACTGTGCTTTTTCTGCATTCTCCCCTGGCCACTCTGAGCACATGCAGCTCCAGCCTACTTTCTTGCCAAGTTGGAAGATGCCTGTTTGCGCAGTGTTACACTGAAGCAAGTGGTGGTTCTTGGAGCTGGAGTGTGCTGGTTCCCCCAGTTATGCAAAAGCACATGGGGACACCTGGTGTTGCCATTTGCCTGCTCCACCACACTTGATCTCAGGATTTCCCACTGCTTTGCCATGGTGGGGCTACCTGCTGGGTCACTGGGATGTTTCCTGTCTCATAATCCACTGCCCTTTTATCTAATAAGATGAAGCTTTTTTGACAATCCTCCAAGTTTCCCAGGCTGAAAGATCACTCCACCCCATGTTTCAGCTGGCTCTTCTGTTCCATGATTTGTTCTGGGATGCTATTTTTTCATTATTTGGAGGTAAATATTGGAGAGCTCCAGCAATTTATTGCTTACTCTGCCATCTTGGCTCCCAGAAATGAAACTCCCTAAAGGTCTTGGCCAGATATTTCCTTCCAAGATTTTCACGGTCAATGAATCCTGAACAGAGGAGGAAGTGGCATTGCAAGCATTTTGTTAAGACTAATGGAGCACAAATAGAGCTTTGCATTATGTTTCATACAATGTGTTTGTGTGATCTCCTTTCATTCACCTCATCCCCACCAATATTTGATTGTTTTGTGGGACTGTAAGTTTTGGAAGTTGTTTAATTTCCCTCCCAATTTTCTCTGTCTCTGATATAATAAGGTTGTGTGTCCTCTAGTGGCCTGAGTCAGAGATCAGGTTTTTAAGTGATATGGCTTATTTGGGGGGTGGGATTAAGAACTTCTCATTTTCAATTTACAGGGATTTTCTTCTGATGATTAAATTAGAAGGACATCAGAGAATTAACAATATGTAGGGATATTGATCAATATCAATATCGACTATTTACTAAATAGAGTACTAGACCTGGAATAATGCAGACTTGAGTTCAAATTGATCCTCAAACACTTACTTGTTATGTGACCCCAGACAAGCCATTGCTGTCTATATGCCTAAACTTAGTCTGCTGTAAAATGGGTATAATAATAGCATCTGCCTTACAAAATTGTGAGGATTAAATGAGATAACAATTGTAAATGTTTAGCACAGTGCCTGTCATAAAATAGGTACACAATAAATGGTTGCTCCTTCTCTCCACCCTCACTCTCATTGACTGCCATTAACAAAACTAGCAAAAAGTCATTGGTTCTTCATCCATATTAATGGATCATACAACTAGTGCAGCTATCCCTTTCATTTGGGGGATTTTTTTTACACATACACTATGTATTTTCAAGGTATTATGATAGATGTCTAGAACTTCATAGCAATTCTTAAATATTTCCATTTTTAATGACCATTCAGTCTGGATTAGGCTTTGGAGAACAATGATGATCAAATAGAATTGAAGGCTCCATCTCAATTTTTAGAGTTCACTTTGTATATTCATACATAGTTGGTTAGCTTCACCTTTGAGTGGATATAGACATTTTCTATCCACCATTCTATCATCTATCCATCAATCAACATGTATTCCTTAAGTGCCTAAAATGTGACAGGCACTGTGCTATACATGCTCTACATAACAGACATAATGAAACAATCCATAGTCTCTTGATGTTTATATTATATCAATAAAAACCACATGTATGGACATAGATGTCTATTTTATTTACCAACGTTGTGTTTACATTTGTGTGTGTATGAATGTGTGTGTAGATAGAGTGTCTATGTGTAAACACACACACACACACACACACATACACAAAGCAGAGGGAGATAAGGAGCACTAGTAAAGGAACAGATCAGGAGAGGCTTTAGAATGTAGTGATTCAGGATTCTCATGAAAATAAAGGTGAGGCAGAAGTGTATACCAGGCATAATGAATAATAGGTACCCAGTTCAAAGAAAAGGAGAAAGGAGATGAATCAGTAAGCCTCATTTAAAAGTTCCTCCTATGTGCCAGATACTTAGCTAAGTATGGAGAATTTTAAAAAAATGAAAGAGTTCTTTCCCTCAAAGAGTTTACATTAGATACATAACTGTGGATGATGGGTTACTGGGGCTACACTCACTGATGAACTCTTCAGAACCCTGAATGAGTCACAACTCAGCTCAGTGTTAAGTCATTCTGGACCTTTAATAGGTACAGGAAGTGCTCCTTTACTAGAGTATATCATAACACCTTGATGTTTGTGCTTATATTTTTCCCTTTCTCATTCCAATTCTAAGAGTGTTTTTGAGTTACAGAATCTTTTGATTCTTGAATCCTGGGCACCTAGAAGGCTATTTCTTTTTCATGCCATCATTGCAATAAAGATCATCGGAAGTATTTTACTGACAATCTTGACATTTAATTTTGATGCTTCAGAATCCAGGGCATTCTTTGCATAGCATTGCTGGTTTGGAAAAGCCCTAGCTTCAAAGACCTTAATCTCCTGTTTTCAGGGTACAGTGCAAAGTCCTTCTCTTCCTTCAAACCATTTTCTAATAGGATGATAAATGGGCATGGGAGGAGAGAAGTAAAAGCAATCTAAGGGTTGTGGGGAGAGCTCTGTATCTTGTTCAGCTTGCTATTATTTCTTCCCTTTTGGGGAAATGTATCTGGGATTGCAAGACTGAATAAATATTTGAATAACATAGGAATGAAAGTAAATTCTAGTCCTTTGTGGCTATCAAAATAAAGGGATCAAACCCAATTTTGCTATCATTTCATCTATTTATATTTTTCCTTACACTTTTTAAAGAATTCATATTCTCTAGACCTAAAATAAAACAGTAACTTTGAAGAATGACGTTGATAACCTGATAATCCTGAAGTTGGCCTACGATCAAGTCCAATTACGACAAATGACAATCAGGAGCCATTCTTACATTAAATTAGATCCTATATCATTATTTTAGCTGAGCTTTAGACTCTGAATTAAGGTAAAAATGCAGCTTTCCAAAAATCAAGGGCATCTAAAGACACTGAGAATATCTGTAACTTAGTGACCTAATGTTAAGCTATTAGTTATTATTTTTTTACAATCGGACTATTTTTATTAAGACTTTATATATTAAAAAAATTTTGAAGTCTACAGCAAAACAAATTAAATTCAAAACTATATATTAAACTCAAAGGAAATATAGTCTCTGTGTTTAGAGCACCTAATTAGCTTGACAAGAAGAGTTACATAAAAGTAAAAATATTGGGAATTTCACAAAGTAACTTGACTGAATGTGGGAGCTAAGATGGCAGAGTAAGCAGAAAAACCACCATCACTTTCTCATATTCACCTCCAAACAATCATAAAATAGCACCCCAAAAGTAATCTTGGAACATTAGAACCAACAAAAAATGGTTTGAAAACAGTCTTTGAGTCCAGGAAACTGCAAAGTTTGGCAGGAAAGATCTGTCTACTCTGGTAAAATGGGAGTGCAGTTCAGTACAGTAAAACATCCGAGCAAGTGAAAAGGAAGCCCCACCTCAGCAAACCAGTAGTAGATTCTGAACTCCAGTGCAGTGCAGCAGGCAAACACCAAAACCAGGACCCCCCACATGCCTCAGGGGAATTGACAGACTCCAGCTCTGAGAACTGCTATTGCTTCAATATAGTCATGGGAAAACTGACACCCTCCAGCAGCCAAACATCTACATATTTCAGCTTACCACTGGGCTAAGAGGCAGTAGTCAAGCAGCCAAATTGCATGTGCTTCAATGATTCCTCAGGAAATGCAGAAATACCCACCAACTTCGGCACACCGCAAACACCAGCAGTGGGATGCAAGCTAAGCAAAAGATAAGGTGTCTGATCCCTATGCCTCCAGAAGTGCCACACACCCACCACCAGACACAAAGGTCCTCTGTGGGACTCACATTGCAGCACCAGGTAAATAGACAAGGCCTGCAGTACTTGGCACAAGAAGCCTTGGACAGTGCTCCTTGTACCAACAAAGCTACTTGCCACTCCTGTGGCTGTATAAGACTAATAATACTAGCACACAGGAGAGCTGCAAGCACAGGTTCTTTGATCTGATTTTCTAAAGAAAGCAACTTTAAGGGGTTTACAATCTCACTTTAATTAAACATACATATATCATTCACTTAGTTCAGGGGTAAAAGTCAGCACCCTGAACTTCAGAGAAAACACAAATAGAAATTATATAAACATAACAAAATGTCACAAATTAGCAGGCAGGTTTCTAGCTGTCTCTCCAAGACTTAACATACATAGTTACTGGAGAGAGAAACACCAACATCTGGACTTTTCAAAGCTAGGGTGCTCCAACAGTACAATGGCAAGCAGGGTGGGATTTTTTGCTGTTTTTTTTTTGGAGTGCTTTTCAGCACTAAGGCAATCAAGTGCCTTTTAATCTTGCCTTTGTTTCAATCAAGATTCTTTGATTGAATGAGAAGTCTTTGATGACATGCTTAAGTCATGGGAAGGCCTAGGTCACATGCATTTGAGTCACATGGCTCTGAAGCCCTCTGACCCTGAAGAAGTGTATATGTGTGTGTGTGTGTGTGTGTGTGTGTGTGTATGTATATATATATATATATATATATATATATATATATATATATATATATATATATATACACATATACTCTGAGGTTAACATTTGCTTGGGCCTTACTCATTGGAAGAGTGTTGGTGTGGAGCTGCTATGTAGCCATTAAGGAACCCCCTTGCTTTTAAAACTCAGATATTGGTGCCTCTCTTTCTCTGGTAACTATGCATATATTGCTATGATCAAACAGAAGCTTGAAAGGCAGACCAAGGAACCTGTGCCAGCAGTTCTTCAGTGTTGGTGCTGTTGGTGCTATTGTTGGCCTTACACAGCCACAGTAGTTGTAAGTAAAGTTGTTATAAATGGGTACCCAGAGTTTCATCTGGTCAAATCATATGACACTCTTCCAGTGAGTGAGCCCCAAGCCAAATGGTAACCTCAGAGTATATATTTACTTCTTCAGGGTCAGAGAGATTCACAACCATGGGACTCAAACCCACGTGACCTAAGCCTTCCCATGACTTAAACAGGTCATTGAAGACTACCCATTCAATCAAAGACTCTTGATTGAAACAAAGGCAAGATTCAAAGGCCCTTCATTGACTTAGTGCTGAGAAGTACTCTAAATCAAAAGACAACAAAAAGTCCCACTTTACTTGTTTGATTTAAACAAAGGCAAGACTCAAAGGCACTTGATTACCTTAGTGCTAAGAGACGCTTCAAAAAAAGACAACAGAAATTCCACTTTACTTGCCATCAGACCCCTTCTACCCTGGGAACAGAGAAAAAGTTTAAAAGAAAGCGCAAAGGTTAAAAAGAATGAGCAAAAAAAAAACAAGATAAAAGAATCCAATTATAGAAAGTTACTATGGTGACAGGGAAGAGCAAGACAACAACTAAGAAGAGGACAGCAATGTAAAAAAAAATTCTATGGGCAAAATCCCAAAGAAAAATGGGAAGTGTTCTCTAGCCCAGAGATAACTTATTGAAGAGCTCAAAAAAGGTTTAAAAGTCATATGAGAGAGGAAGAAGATACATTGGGAAATTAGAGTGATGCAAGTTAAGTATGATAGAAAAGAAAGAGTCAACAGCTTGAGAAAAGGAAACAATTGCTTACATAGTAGAATTGGCCCAAATGGAAAATGATATACAAAAATCTACTGAAGAAAGTAAGTCCTTAAAAAGTACAATGGGACAAATACAAAGTAAAGTACAGAAGCAAAGTGGGGAAAACAACTCTGTAAAAGTTAGAATGTGACAAATGGAAGATAATTACTCCACGAGACATTAAGGGTCAATTACACAAATTCAAAAGAATGGAAAATTGAAGAAAATGTAAAATATCTCATGGGGAAAACAAGTGATTGGAAAAATAGATCTAGTAGAGACATCAGAATCATTTGACTACTTGAAAGTTAAAATCAAAGGAAGCCTGGACAGCATCTTTCAAACAACTATCAAGGAAAACTACCCTGATGTCCTGGAAGTAGAGGGTGTAGCCAGAATGGCCTTTGTTTTCTTTGAATGACTCAGCTTACCTCATTGAGCCTCTGGACACTGTGGCTTGCTCTTCCGGGGCAGGAAGCCCAAAGAGCATTCCAGGAAGCAGACAACTTCCTGTGTGAGGAGTCATGGGGCTGGCTGAGGGGAGGTGTTAACGGCTACGCTAGGGGGAGGGGCCAAGTCAAGAACCAATCGGCCCTGGTCGTTCAGGCGGTGCTTGATGATGTCAAAAACTCTATAAGAGGGGAGAGGACAGCTTGAAGATCCTCTTTTCCTTTTCCGGTTGGAGCCAGAGACAGTTACAGCGACAGTTACAGCGACAGTTACAGCGACAGTTACAGCGACAGTTACAGCTACAGTTACAGCCACAGCCACAGCTGAAGCAGGAGCTGCCAGTAGCAGAGCTGACCTACGGGAGAAAGCTGAACAAAGACTTCAGGCCAGTGGGTAATCTTATTACCATAGAGGGGGAAACATGATTTTGCTTTACGCAATCATGCTTCTCTGTAGCCTCCTGGTTACTCTTTCAAGGCGTACTTATTGGGCCTGGAAGCTTTTGATCAATATATCAAGATGGGGTTGCTGGTTCATGGGTTGGTTACTGTGGAGCCTAAATAAATGTTTTGATTCTTCTGCCTTCTACTTTGAGAGTTTCTTATATCCGGCGGTTCCGAACGTTTCAGACATGTTTATGATCCTCTTTGAGATTATAAACTCTGCCCTCCTAATACATTTGGCGACGAGGATGGGATCGCTAGGTATAAGATCTCTATTTAGAAGCAGAACAATTCCAGAGGAAGAGATGAATATCCCAGGATGGGAGGATCCATTTTATTCCTCCCTAGCAAAAGAATTGGCTAAAAAAGCTGGACCCTGTGAAAACTGGGAACCAAGGCTACGGAGAGGAGATCCTAGGGATTTGGAAAAGTGTTTACGAGAAGTTGGGATTCAGTCAGGGGCATCACTATCTAGGCAAAGCTGGATAGTGTTATCAGCCTACCGGCTAGTATACGAAAGATTGAGATTAAGTGAAAGACATGGGGGCACTCCTACCCCACAGGAAGAAGGGGAATCTCAGATAGCAGGAGACCAAACTGACTCAAATGAGAACTTTTCTATTAATGTGGCTAAGAGCAACAGGAGACCAAAAAAGCCCAGAGTGCATTTCAACCCAGCCCAGAAAGAGCCTGACTGCCTGCTTCGTCCTAGCCATGGTGGCAGAGGAAGTGAGTGGGGAGAGAATGAGACAATGTTAGGGGCTGAGGCACAAAACACTACTGGGGTTCAGGATGTGCCTCACACAGAGAATAGGAGATGGTTAAATGATCAGACAAGGGCTCGACCCATACAAAGGAGGAAGACAGAAACCCGAGGTGAAGATTCAGTTACAAGGGAAATTCAGGAAGATTTCTCACCGCAAGAGGTCACAGATATTTTGAGTAGATTCAGCCAAAGAATAGGAGAACCATTGATATCTTGGATGGTAAGACTCAGTGATCAAGGGGCCAGTGGAATATCAGTAGATGGGACAGACTGCATGAGATTCATAGGTATCAGCCATGATCCTCTAGTTCAACAAGCTTTTAGGGAACATCATCAGCAAGGAGATGGTGATAGCAGGACTACTCTGTTGGCATTAGCCGCTGTGGGATGCAATAAGAGATATGCTACTGATTCTATGTGGCCCACTGAGCACAGACCCTGGTATTCACTTAGAGATTGTATCATGAGACTAAAGGAGGAGGTAATGAAGACTGCCATTATGATAGGAACTGCAGACAAATATTACAATGATCCAATGGAACTGCCTCATAGGAATTTAATAATTAAGACAGCTCCCCCTGCTTATAAACAACTAATTTTGAATTTATTACTTGGAGAAGTAGGGAGCCGTCTTACAACAGTGATAAATAAGATTTTACAGTTACATGACTTAGGTGACTGGGGAAGGGATAGATCTCCTCGAGAGAGAAGGGTGAATAACCAGCAAACTTGGCGCCAAAGGAAAGTAACAAGGAAAGAAATGTTTACTGCTTTATTGAGAGCAGGAGTAGGTTTTGAAATGATAGATGGAATTCCAACCAATGAATTATATAGAATGTACAGAGATAAAGGCCTTGATAACAGGAGAGATAGGGAAATAAGAACTGCTCCTGCAAATACTACAGATGTTGAACCTTCAAACCCAAGTGAATCATATGAAAGGGAATACTAGGGAACAGGCCGAGCCCCAGTCCAAATTAAGGAAATACACAGGCTGGATTGCAGACCTCACATTAACTTGACCATATATTGGAAAAATGGGTCAAGTACGGTAACTGAGGCATTAATAGATACTGGGGCCGAGGCCACCCTTATTTATGGAAATCCAGACAAGTTCAGCCATGGAACTCCTATTACCATTACAGGACTAGGAGGGACTGAAATATCAGCCAGGCAAGTTAAATTAATGATGAAAATTGGACGGTTGCCCAAGAAAGAATATAGTGTGGTTATTGTGCCTATTCCCGAATACATCATTGGAATAGACATATTGAAGGGTATGACCTTAAATTTACCCGAAGGGAAATACCAATTTGCTGTGAGGAAAATGGGCATTAATGCAGTCTTAGTGGGGAAAATCAAGATGGATCCAATCACTTTGCCCGAACCTTCTAAAATAATTACTTTGAGGCAATATCGTGTGCCAGGTGGGCAAGATGAAATTGCCAACACTATAAGAGAATGTGTTGAGGCAGGAGTGTTAGTCCCTACAACTACTCAATGGAACAACCCTGTCTGGCCAGTCCGAAAGTCAGATGGAACATGGAGGATGACAGTAGATTATAGACAGCTGAACAAAGTGACTCCTCCCTTGTATGCTGCTGTCCCAGACACGGTTACTTTAATAGAGAGAATACAAAAACGTGAAGGGACTTGGTATGCAGTTATTGATTTGGCCAATGCCTTCTTTACAATCCCAATAGACCCCAAGCAATGGAATCAGTTTGCTTTTACTTGGCAAGGCCGACAGTATACATTTACACGCCTGCCGCAAGGATATATTCATAGCCCAACTATTTGCCACAGGATTGTAGCTGAACATTTGGATGAATTAAAGTTACCTGGTGTACAGCTTACACATTACATAGATGACATCATGATACAGGGAAAGAATATAAAGGAGGTGGAGGAGAGTTTAGCATTATTAATTGACCATATGAAAAGCAAAGGATGGGAAATCAACCCCGCAAAGGTTCAAGGGCCAGCTCAAACTGTAAAATTCTTGGGGATACAGTGGAATAGAGGACTGCGAGAAATTCTCCCACAAGCTCGACAAAAAATCCAGGATTTTCCCACCCCTACCAATAAGAAAGAGGCCCAAAAGTTCATAGGGCTGTTTGGTTATTGGAGACACCACATCCCACATTTGGGACAGATTTTAAAACCCTTGTATAAAGTCACCAGAAAGAAATATGAATTTGACTGGGGACTTGAACAAAGTAGAGCTTTTGAGGAAGCAAAGGCTGCTATTCAATTAGCTCTAGACTTATGGCCTATGCAAAATGGGCCAGTGGAGTTACAAGTGACTGTACAAGATGACTATGCAAATTGGAGTCTGTGGCAAAAACAACAAAGCCGAAGTGTACCTTTAGGCTTTTGGTCAAGGAAACTGCCCTCATCTGGAGTGCAATATACACCTTTTGAGAAGCAGCTGTTAGCTGCATATTGGGCTTTAGTAGAAACTGAGCAACTAACTCTGGGTCATGAAGTGGTATTAAGGCCTGGAATTCCAATTATGACTTGGGTAATGAGTACCCCAGCTTCTCACAGAATTGGACATGCACAAGAGGCAAGCATAATCAAATGGAAGTGGTATATTCAGAATAGGTCCAGAGCAGGCAAAAATGGAGTTTCTGCTCTACATGAATCTGTGGCGAACATTGATACTGAGAGCAATGAAAAGCCCCTTGAATCTAAGCAACAGATGGTACCATCCTTAGTGAAATGGAATAATGGATATGACGGACTAAATGAAGAACAGAAGAAACATGCTTGGTTTACTGATGGGACAGCAAAATATTTAGGACAGAAGAGACATTGGAAAGCAGTAGCCTATAACCCCTGTACAAGGAGAACTCTGGAAAGTTCTGGGATAGGTGGAAGTAGCCAATATGCTGAACTGATGGCAGTGCATCAGGCCATCAGAGCAGAGAAAGGAGGACAGTGTCATATATTTACTGACTCGTGGGCGGTAGCTAATGGATTAGCTACGTGGATGCCTATATGGAGGAATCAGAATTGGGAGATTCATGGCAAACAAGTTTGGGGTAAAGAGTTATGGGAAAATATATGGGACATGTCTTTGGTTACAGATCTGTCAGTTTTTCATGTTGATGCTCATGCAACCCTGACCACACCAGAACGTGAGTACAATGCACATGCGGATCGACTAGCAAAGATTGCTACTGAATGTATTGTCCCTACTCCGACTCCAACTGATGACCCAGCCTTAGCAAGATGGGTCCACCAGACTGCTGGCCATTTAGGGGTCCAGGCCACCCATCGATGGGCACAGGATCGAGGTATCAGTATTTCTCATGCGTTGTTAAAACAAATAACAGAGGAGTGTTGTATATGCCAATTAGAAAAAGAACGAACTCTTCCTAGGATAGTTACTGGAGAAATAGCAAGGGGAAAAGTTCCAGCCCAAATTTGGCAGATAGATTATATTGGCCCACTACCCCAGGATAAAGGATGTAAATATGTATGTACGTGTGTTGACACCTATTCAGGTGTACTAGTGGCTTGTCCTTATAAAGACGCAACTCAGAAAAACACCTGTAAAACTCTAGATATTGTAAGTTTATATTATGGAACCCCAATGCAGATTCAAAGTGACAATGGGTCACATTTCAAGGGCAAAGAAGTGAAAAGATATTGTGTGTTGAATAATATAGAATGGATATATCATATTCCATATTACCCACAAGCATCTGGGCTAATTGAAAGAATGAATGGATTGTTGAAAGAACAGCTGAGAAAATTAAGCTCAAATAATTCATATCGACATTGGAAGGATAATTTGTCTATTGCCTTACGTAATTTGAATAATAGGCCCTTAGGGGGGAGTACACCTCTAGCCAGAATGATGACCCCAAATCTGCAGATCAGAGAACAGCAAACATGTGAGATCCAAAACATTGAATTTTGGACTGTGAGGGAAGATGTCCCACTACCAAGTCCAGGAACACCTGGTTCAGCAGGATATGATTTACATTGTATAGAGAATTTTAGGTTAAATAGGAAAGAGATAAGAAAAACCCCTACTGGAGTATGTATGAGAATCCCCAAGAATCATCTTGGATGGATATTACCTAAACCAGGATTAGCGGCTCAAGGAATACATGTATTGGCTGGAGTGATAGATTCTAATTATCAAAAATAAATTGTTGTGACACTCCAGAATATGGGTAAAAAACCTGTACAATTTTGTAGAAATGATAGGATGGTTCAAGTCATTATTATCCCCTGTGAAAAAATACCCTTTGTGAAAACTGACCCTCCTCCCAAAATAACTACTAGAGGGGCAAAAGGGTCTTGCTCCATTGATAGAATAAAGTCAGGAGCTAAGGTATGGGTAAAACGGAAGCCAGATGATATTCCAAAGGCTGCAGAAGTTATAGCCCATGGGAAGGACAACACTGTAACAGTTGTCTATTCAGGGGAAAATAATTACCAAATCGTACCCCTGAACCATATATTTTACCGTGAATAGGTTATAATAATAGATTCACAGACTCCACAGGTATGGCTGATGCTGGTAAATGCCATAAGCCACTCAGAGGAAAGGTAACTTTGTGTGATTAACGGATGAAAACTTGTACATTTGGGGAAAGGCTGGGAGGACAATCTTAGTCTATATCTAGGGTGGGATCCTCTTGGCTTCCTCATTATGTTCCTTTTGAAAAGAAACATTTCCCACCTGAGTTTGGCTCTGATGTTGGATCTTTGCATAACTGAAATCTCAACCAAACTTGAGATGATTTTATTTGAAGAATTATAGTCCATACTTGTCTATTCTTTTTGTCCTTTGTTTTGGCTAACCTTGTTGCTAGTTTTGTTTCCTTCAGGCTTAAGCACCCTGCACTTTCCGGTGACTGCCTAAGCATGTAGCATTCTTGGAATTCCTGCCAGCTCGTTAAAGAAATGACCTCTGGAATGGGACTTTTTGGGGGCAGGGCCATCTCTACATCCAATTTCAGCATGAAGAAGCTATGGAAAATGAGACCTTCACCCCTCACCCCAAGATTTTGAGCCCCAATCGTTCAAGGGGGGTGGAAATGATGATAGTGTTCTGTTTACTTATTTTGTGTTATCCTTGCTGTGTTGTTTTATTGTTATGATATTATTGATCCTATGTAATGGATACAAGGATTTAGGGGTGGACATTTGAATTATTAATAATTATTTTGGGGATGATTGATTGAAGAGATTATCTTGCTGGGACCTAGGGGTGGATCACATTTGAATCGTAAACCAATATTTAGGAATGTCACCAAATGATATGTTTTGCTTTATAATGAATGATATGTTTTAGTTTCCTTTGTAATTGGATCACAATGTATGTTCTAGGATACATGGCTGATTAGATTATGTATCCTATAACAAGGGGTGGAGTGTAGCCAGAATGGCCTTTGTTTTCTTTGAATGACTCAGCTTACCTCATTGAGCCTCTGGACACTGTGGCTTGCTCTTCCGGGGCAGGAAGCCCAAAGAGCATTCCAGGAAGCAGACAACTTCCTGTGTGAGGAGTCATGGGGCTGGCTGAGGGGAGGTGTTAACGGCTACGCTAGGGGGAGGGGCCAAGTCAAGAACCAATCGGCCCTGGTCGTTCAGGCGGTGCTTGATGATGTCAAAAACTCTATAAGAGGGGAGAGGACAGCTTGAAGATCCTCTTTTCCTTTTCCGGTTGGAGCCAGAGACAGTTACAGCGACAGTTACAGCGACAGTTACAGCGACAGTTACAGCTACAGTTACAGCCACAGCCACAGCTGAAGCAGGAGCTGCCAGTAGCAGAGCTGACCTACGGGAGAAAGCTGAACAAAGACTTCAGGCCAGTGGGTAATCTTATTACCATAGAGGGGGAAACATGATTTTGCTTTACGCAATCATGCTTCTCTGTAGCCTCCTGGTTACTCTTTCAAGGCGTACTTATTGGGCCTGGAAGCTTTTGATCAATATATCAAGATGGGGTTGCTGGTTCATGGGTTGGTTACTGTGGAGCCTAAATAAATGTTTTGATTCTTCTGCCTTCTACTTTGAGAGTTTCTTATATCCGGCGGTTCCGAACGTTTCAGACATGTTTATGATCCTCTTTGAGATTATAAACTCTGCCCTCCTAATACAGAGGGCAAAAATAGGCATTGAAAGAATTAGCCAATCACTTCAGGAAAGAGATCCCAAAATGAAAACCTGGAGGAACGTTATAGTCAAATTTCAGAACTATCAGATCAAAGAAAAAATATTGCCAGAAGTCAGAAGAAAGCAATTCAAATATTGGGAAGTCAGATCAGGATTGTACATGACTTGGCAGCTACAACATTAAATGATCGTAAATAATGGAACATGATATTTTGGGAAGCAAAAAAAAAAACTGTACTACAAACAATAGTCACTCAACAAAATTAAACATAATACATCAAGGAAAGAATGGTCACTAAAAGAAATATAATAGACAATATACCAAATTTATGGGATGAAGTCAAGGCACTACTTAAGGGAAAATTTAGTTTTTATTTTTCTTATTATTTATTTCCTAGAAAAAGTGCAGATCAATGAATTGTGCACACAACTAAAATAATCAGAAAAAGAACAAATGAAAAATCTCCAATTGAGCACCAAATTGGAAATCCTGAAAATCAAAGTGAGATTAATGTTTGAAAAATTAAAAAAATTGAGCTAATAAATAAATACAAGAGCTGCTTTTATGAAACAAAATCTATTGAACAGATAAATCATTGGTTAATTTGATTAAAAATATAAGAAGAAAACCAAATATCCAGTATCAAAAATGAAAAAGATGAAATTGCCATCAATGAATAAGAAATTAAAGCAATCATTAGGAGATATTTTGCTCAATTAATTGCCAATCAATCTGACAAACTGAAAGAAATCCATGGAAATTTATGGAAATATAAATTACATTGATTAACAGATGAGGCAGTAGAATGCTTATATCACCCTGTCTTAGAAAAAAAAAAAGAAATTGAATAAACCATTCATGAGCTCTTTAAGAAAAAAACCACCAGGTCAAATGGGTCTACTAATGGACTCTACCAAAATTAATTCCAATACCTTATGAACTATTTGGACAAAGAAAGCTCCTTTTATGAAAGAAAATTATTAACCCATTTCCAAAATGAATATTACTGTAAAAACTTTAAACAAAATAATTGCAAAGCAATTACAATAACATAATGTAAAAATTTTAAACAAAATATTTTCAAAGCAATTACAACAATGTATCACAAGAATTGTACACTATGATCAGGCAGTATTTATATCAGTGATGTGGGATTGGATTAATATTAAGAAAATTACCAACATAATTAACAAATCAGTAACAAAACCAACAAAACTCATATGATTATCTCAATAGATGCAGAGAAAGCTTTTGACAAAATCCATCACCCATTCATATTAAAAACACTAGGGAGCATAGTAATAAAGAGGGCATTCCTTAAAATGATAAGCAGTACCTATCTAAAACCATTAGGAATTATTGTCTGTAGCGGGGATAAGTTAGAAGCCTTCTCAAAAACATCAGGGGTAAAACAAAGATGCCCATTATCATGACTTATCATTTAACAGAATATTAGAAATTTTGGCTATAGCAATAAGAAAAGAAAGTGGAATTGAAGGAATTAGAATTTGCAATGAAGAAAAAAAACTACCACTCTTCGCAGAAGATATGATAGTATACTTAAAGAACCCTAAAGAATCAAGTGAAAAATTAGTTGAAATAATGAATTACTTTATCAATGTTGCAGGATAT
Organism: Trichosurus vulpecula; assembly: GCF_011100635.1. Classification (NCBI taxonomy): domain Eukaryota; kingdom Metazoa; phylum Chordata; class Mammalia; order Diprotodontia; family Phalangeridae; genus Trichosurus; species Trichosurus vulpecula. The sequence goes on along the minus strand of NC_050574.1, from coordinate 402,518,918 downwards.
AAGATAAACCAATATAAATCCTCAGCATTTTTTATATGACCAACAAAACCAGCAGCAAGAGGCAGAAATAGAAATTCTATTTAAAATAACTGTAAACAACTTAAAATACTGCTAAGACAAAACCAGGAACTATAAGAACTCAATTATAAAACATATTTCACATAAATAAAGTCAGAACTAAACAATTTGAAAAAATATTAACTTTTCATTGGTTGACTGAACCAATATAATAAAAATAATAATTCTGCCCTAATTTATTAATTCAGTGCCATGCCAATCAAACTACAAAAGGATTATTTGATTGAGCTAGAAAAAATAACAAAGTTCTTCTGTAAAAACAAAAGGTCAAGAATATCAAGGGGCTTAAGGGGGAAAAACTACAAAGAAATGTGGCCCCATAATACCAGATCTCAAACTATATTATAAAGCAATAATCATCAAAACTATCCAGTACTATCTGGGAAGTAAAATGGTGGGTCAGCCAAATAGATTAGGTACACAAGACACAATAGTCAATTACCAGAGTAAGCTAGTGTTTAATAAACATAAGATGTCAGCCTTTGAGATAAGAACTCACTATTTGACCAAAACTGCTGGGAAAACTGGAAAACAAAAGTACACAAACTAAATATAGACTATGCTGTATACCAAGATAAGGTCAAAATGATTGCATGATTTAGATAAAAAGGGTGATATCATAAGCAAATTGGAAGATCAAGGAACTGTCTACCCATCAGATCTATGGAGAACAGAAGAATTCATGACCATTCAAGACATGAGGACACTACAAAATGTAAAACAGATAATTCTGGTTATATTAAAATAAAAAAGTTTCTGTACAAACAAAACCAGAGCAACCAAGATTAGAAGGAAAGGATAAAACTGGGAAACAATGTTTGCAGCAAATATCTCTGATAAAAGCTTGATTTGTCAAATATCTAGAGAACTGAGTCTAATTTGTATGAATATAAGGCATCTCCCAAATGATAAATGGTCAAAGGATATGAACAGGAAGTTTTCAAAGAAACCAAAGGTGTCTATAGGCATATGGAGACATGATCTGTCTCCTCTGGCTTTAATGCATATACTCCAACATTAATTTTATTGCTTAGGCAGTTTTTCTATGACAACTCAGCTCAACTTCAGGAAATTTTGTCTGACTTCCATGCCCACTCATATGTTAGTGCCTTCTCATGCAAAGGCAGTTGACATTTGTTTTGTATATACTGTTTATACTCATATGTGTACATACTTTCTCCTTTGAGAGAATGTAACATCACTGAAAACAAGAAATGTTTCAATTTTAGCCTACTATGGCCTTTGCTTAACATGTAATGGGCATTTAAAGAGAATGTTTTTTTTATTTAATTGATGTGTTGTGCATATGTAAACATGAATGTATTAAAGGTGGTGAAAGAAAGGGAAAAGAGCAAAGCAAGTTTCCTCTGGATACATTAATAATTATGGATCTTTGAACAACAGTATTCAAAAAGTTGAAGTCATGGTCATTTAAAAGAAAATAACACATATGCTAGGTATGAATAGTATGTAATATATTAATAACAAAGAATTTTGTGTCAGGAGTGTAAAAGGTCTCAACAGAGATATTGCTCAATGTAGAAAAAGATGTGGAGGATTACTGATCAAGAATGTATGTTCAGGGGGCAGAGCCAAGGTGGTGGCTGGAAAGCAGGGAACTGCATGAGCTCCATGCCAGGACCCTGCAAAAACCTATAAAAATGTCTCCAAACAAATTCTAGAACTGCAGAACTCACAAAATGGCAGAGGGAAGCAGGGATCCAGCCCAGGACATCCTGGATGGTCACTGGGTGACATCTATCACACACAGAGAAGAGGGGAGTGGAGCCCAGCATGGGCAGCACCAGGATCGACCAGACCAGGAGCCGGGCAGAATAGGCCCTAAAGCCCTGAATCAGTGAGCTGTGGCAGTTAACAGACTTCTCAAACCACAAACACCAAAGACAACAGAGAAAGTTAGTGGGAAAAGTTGCAGGGTACAGACTAAAAAGAGTTCTCAGTTCAGCCACCACCCCAGAGGTCCACGGGGGTGGTGCAGCTACAGAACTACAGCTGCAATTGCTTCCAGCCGCAGGCCCACCTGGTGGGAGGAATTAAGTGGTGGATCAGAGCAGGAGTGTACAGTCTACTTAAGATCCCAGTCAGGTCCTGGTTGGCAGTTCTTGGGGAAGGAGGGGTGCTGGTGTGGCAGAGCTGGCTGTTTAGAAATGTCTCTGAAAACAACAGCACATCCCCTCAAGCTTGGAACGTAGTACTCTTCACTCTACAAGCAGTCATACCCCGAGGAAAAACTCAAGGGTCAAGTAAGTTGGATGGGAACATGGCCAGGCAGTGAAAATGGACTCAGCTTCAGAATCAGACTTTGGAATATTTCCTTGGTGACAAAGAAGACAAAAATATACAGCCTGAAGAAGTCAACAAAGTCAAAGAGCCTACATCAAAATCCTCCAAGAAAAACATGAACTGGGTCTCAGGACATAGAAGAGCTCAAAAAGGATTTGGAAAAGCAAGTTAGAGAAGTAAAGGAAAAATTGGGAACAGAAATGAGAAGGATGTGAGAAAACCATGAAAAACAAGTCAATGAATTGATAAAGGAGACCCAAAAAGATACTGAAAAAAATATTGAAGAAAACAGCACCTTAAAAACATACTAACTCAAATGGCAGAAGAGCTCCAAAAAGTCAATGAGGAGAAGAATGCCTTGAAAGGCAGAATTAGCCAAATGGAAAAGGAGGTCCAAAAGACCACTGAAGAAAGTACTAACTTAAAAATTAGATTGGAGCAAGTGGAAGCTAGTGACTTGATGAGAAATCAAGATATTATAAAACAGAACCAAAGGAATGAAAAAATGGAAGACAATGTGAAATATCTCATTGGAAAAACCACTGACCTGGAAAATAGATCCAAGAGAGATAATTTAAAAATTATTGGACTACCTGAAAGCCATGATCAAAAAAAGAGTCTAGATGTCATCTTTCAAGAAATTATCAAGGAGAACTGCCCTAATATTCTAGAGCCACAGGGCAAAATAGAAATTGAAAGAATCCACAGATCACCTCCTCAAAAAGATCCCTAAAAGAAAACTCCTAGGAATATTGTCACCAAATTCAAGAGCTCCCAGGTCAAGGAGAAAATACTGAAAGCACCCAGAATGAAACAATTGGAGTACTGTGGAAACACAATCAGGATAATACAGGATCTACCAGCTTTCACATTAAGGGGCCAAAGGGCTTGGAATATGATATTCCAGAGGTCAATGGAGCTAGGATTAAAACCAAGAATAACCTACCCAGTGAAACTGAGTATCATGCTCCAAGGCAAAATATGGATTTTCAACAAAATAGAGGACTTTCAAGATTTCTCAGTGAAAAGACCAGAGCTGAATAGAAAATTTGACTTTCAAACACAAGAATTAAGAGAAGCATGAAAAGGTAAACAAGAAAGAGAAATCATAAGGGACTTACTAAAGTTGAACTGTTTGGTTTACATTCCTACTTGGAAAGATGATATGTATGATTCATGAGACCTCAGTATCATAGGAGCTGAAAGGAAAATGCATATATATGTATGTATACATATTATATATATATATATATATATATATATATATATATATATATATACACACACATATGTCTGTGTCTATATATGTATATATGTAGTGGTGTATGTGTGTGTCTATGCATGTATATATGTAGGGGTGTATGTATACATATATATACATCTATATGTATGTGTGTGTGTGTGTGTGTGTGTGTGTGTGTGTGTGTGTGTATATATATATATATATATATATATATATATAGACAGGGGGCGCAGGGTTTGTTGAACATGAAAGGATGGTATCTAAAAAAAATTAAATCAAACTAAGGGATAAGAGAGGAATATATTGAGAGACGGAGAAAGGGAGAGAAAAATGGGGTAAATTATCTCACATAAAAGTGGAAGAAAAAGCAGTTCTGTAGGAAGGGAATAGGGGGCAGGTGAGGAAGAATGAGTAAATCTTGCTCTCATCAGATTTGACCTGAGGAGGGAATACCATACACAATCAGTTGGGTATCTTAGCCCACAGGAAAGAGGGAGGAAGTAGATAAAAAAGGGGGGCCAATAGAAGGGAGGGCAGACAGGAGGAGGAGGTAATCAAAAAAACACTTTTGAAAAGGGACAAGGTCAAGGGAGAAAATTCAACAAAAGGGGATAGATTAGGAAGTAGGAAAACATAGTTAATCTTTCACACCATGAGTATTGTGGAAGGGTTTTACATAATGATACACATGTGGCTTATGTTGAATTGCTTGCCTTCTTAGGGAGGGTCAGCAGAGGGGGAAGAGGGGAGAGAATTTGGAACTCAAAGTTTTAAAAACAGACGTTCAAAAACAAAAAAAAAAATGTTTTTAGCACGCAAGTAGGAAATAAGATAGACAGGCAATGGGACATGGAAATTTATCTTGCCCTAAAACAGAAGAAGAGAAAGGGGGATAGGAGCGGAGTGGGGTGACAGAAGGGAGGGCTGACTGGGGAATGGGGCAACCAGAATACATACGATCTTGGAGTGGGTGGGAGGGTAGAAATGGGGAGAAAATTCATAATTCAACGTCTTGTGAAAATCAATGCTGAAAACTAAATATATTAAATAAGTTAAATAAAATAAAATTTAAAAAAAGAATTTATGTTCACTTGGTATCCACAAAATGTTATAAGATCTAATAGAAGCAGGATGGTCAGATTATCTGTGGAGGAATTTCAAGAAGAATTAGGCAGGAATCACATAAGGAGAAAAGATGAGAATGAGTTGTCATCAATACCATTAAAAGAAGTACTCACGATTGTGAGATTCAATATCCATCAGTACAGATTAATATGTAACAAGAGGAAAATATTTAGTAGTAATTAATTTTCATTAATAATGCCTTATAAAGTAATGACCTTTCCCTCAATTCTAATAAGTGATTCCTTTTAATGAGATATATTCTAAGAAAGTTTATTTTGGGGGGAACAGATGAGAAGGAGCAAGTTTAAGTCTCATGCCAAATAAGGAGCTGAGACCAAAAATCCAGTTCAATGAGAAGAAGGTTAGATAGTCCTAGATTCTGTGCTGATCACTTACAACTTAACTAAGCTACATATTATGATAAAATTCTCATGCTATGTAACTTGACTCTTTTGTAATTTATGTCTGATTTTATATATTTTGCCTTCATGTTGTTAATTAATTGCTTTGGAAGGAACTAATCTCTGCCTAGGGTCTACTTAGGGGATAGAAAGTGTGTGTTCATGAATAAACATTTCTAAGGGAACGTAGGGGCCTTGGAAAATCTTTGAGTTCAAGTATAAACACATGAAATCATTAGACAGAGAAGGGTACATTTCCCAGATGTTAGAAAAATAGCAAGGAAAAACTGAGTAAGGAAAAGGAAGAAAATACCAGATAGGGTTATGCTCAGGTAAAAGCAAGTTTCCTCTATGTCTAAGTTCCATTTTTAAGGCCTATGACATCACAAAACACAATATCAGACAACTTTTCAAATATTAAATTAAGGAACAAAAGACATCTGGAAAACATTGATATTTATCCTGAGACAGAAAGTTTCTTTTGTGGCTATTCAGCACCTGAAGGTAATAACTAATAGTTACAAGACAGAAAAGATGAAGGAAAATGTGTTAGAAAAGTACAACCTTTGTGTGAACCAACTAAAGCTGGAGAGTAACCTGAATTTACAAATACTGAGCACTTCCAATGTCACCATAGCATTGAAAAAATTGCTTTCAGATGACTGTCAAAGATAAATATTTGCTAAATGAGGGAATCTTTTATTAAGAATACCAGTTAAAGAAAAGTACCAATTGATTAAAAACTTTATTTGTATACTATATTGGGATTACTTCTAATCATAGTTATTATTTCATCATTTCATGTCTTCTTGGAGTAATTTCTGCATTATTTGAGTCTATGATACCTTTAATTGCTCAACCCTTACTATATTCTAATTGCATGGATCTATATCCTGCTTCTTGAGGTCAAGGCCCATGTCTTATTTATCCTGGTATCCTATGGTGTAGTGCAATACACACATAATTATATACAATATATCATATATAGCACACACATATATACAAATGTGTGTGCTTGTGTTTATGTGTGTATGTATATACTATATATATATATGTATATATATATATATAGAGAGAGAGAGAGAGACAGAGAGAGAGACAGAGACAGAGACAGAGAGGTATATGTACACAAATATACATATATGTATATATAACAATAATCTAATTCCAAAACTGACATGTTATATAACAATATGATTAATTAATTAGATTAACATATATATTACATAATGAATTTTGTTTAAGTAAGTGATGAATATATAAGTATGATCCAGAAAGCCATGAATTGAAAAGTAGGACTCATTTATTAATGCACTTAGATTTAGTTTAATCATAGCAATTATTTTTTCTATCATTCATTGGTTGAAATCCTACTACTTTCAAAGCACTGTGGTAAGCACTAGGAGAGGTATAATTGCATTGTTTATAATTCTCAAGGAGCAGACAATCTGGAAACATAATTAAGATGTATGCAAGTAATTATAGTACAAATGTAAGAAGATGTGGGAGATGTACAAAAGGGATACATACTTTTCTGAGAGTACTGTGTACAGTGGGCATTTGTGCATGATCCTGAAATATCCTGGGGGAAGAATATGTAAATAAATGAACAACTCTATAGAAAGTTTGCTGAAAAACATTCTCACTGTGTAGAACCATCTGATCTATATCTATTCCAAAATCCGATTTATGCATGTGAATACTAATGAAGAGCCCAAGCTCCTCTCAGGCTCTGTACAGTTGATATCATGAGCAAGATTGAGTGTATCTCTTTGAAACAAATGAAAGACATGGGGGATATGAAGAATTTTCTCCCCTCCATGGCATGAATTGTGACTTGTTCATGCCTTTCATGTGAGAGAAAGAAAACCTAATTTAAATATTCATATGTAAAAGCCAGAATCTTGGATTCACATGGCTGTATTCTTAAATGAATTACTTAATTGGTATAGATTTTTTAATTTTATTTTGTTTTGTTTTGTTTTTACATTTTTTCTTTTTTATTATTTATTTAACATTCTCAGTTTTCAGCATTGACTTCTACAAGATTTTGAATTACAAATTTTCTACCCATTTCTACCCTCTCCCCCCTCCAAGATGGCATATATTCTGATTGCTCCATTCCCCAATCAGGCCTCCCTTTTGTCACCCCTCTCCCCCCATCCCCTTATCCCTTCCTTTCTTGTACAGCAAAATAAATTTCTATGCCCCATTGCCTGTATATCGTATTTCCCAGTTGCATGCAAAAACAACTTTTTTTGGTAACATCTGCTTTTAAAACTTTGAGTTGCAAATTCTCTCCCCTCTTCCCTCCACATCCACCTTCCCTAAGAAGGCAAGCAATTCAACATAGGTCACATGTGTATCATTATGTAAAACTCTTCCACAATACTCATGTTGTGAAACACTAACGATATTTAGCTCCCTTCTATTCAGTCCCCCTTTATTCAGTTTTCTCCCTTGACCCCATCCCTTTTCAAAAATGTTTGCTTTGCATGAGAATAATACCTATGACCAGGTAGGATTTATTCCAGGAATGCAAGGCTGGTTCAATATTAGGAAAACTGTCAGCATAATTGACCATATCAACAACAAAACTAGCAGAAACCATATGATCATCTCAATAGATGCAGAAAAAGCCTTTGACAAAATCCAACACCTATTCTTATTATAAACACTAGAAAGCATAGGAATGAATGGAGCCTTCCTTAAAATTATAAATAGCATCTGCCTAAAACCATCAACAAGCATTGTTTGTAATGGGGATAAGCTAGATGCACTCCCAATAAAATCAGGGGTGAAACAAGGATGTCCATTATCACCCCTACTATTCAATTTGGTACTGGAAATATTAGCTGTAGCAATAAGAGAAGAAAAATAAATTGAAGGATTTAGAATAGGCAAAGAAGAAGCTAAATTATCACTTTTTGCAGATGATATGATGATTTACTTAGAGAATCCTAGAGAATCAAGTAAAAACCTACTTGAAATAAAAAAGAACTTTAGCAGGTTGCAGGATATGAAATAAACCCACATAAATCCTCAGCATTCCTATACATTACTAACCAAGCCCAACAGCAAGAGATAGAAAGAGAAATTACATTCAAAGTTATTGTAGACACTACAAAATATTTGGGAGTCTATCTGACAATACAAAACCAGGGCCTATATGAACATAATTATGAAACACTTTTCACGAGAATAAAGTCAGATCTAAATTAATGGAAAAATATCAGTTGCTCATGGTTAGGCTGAGCTAATATATTAAAAATGACAATTTTACCTAAATTAATCTATCTATTCAGTGCCATACCAATTGAACTATCAAAAAATTGTTTTACAATGCTGGATAAAATAATAACAAAATTCATCTGGAAGAACAAGAGGTCTAGCATATCTAGGGTATTAATGAAAAGAAATGCTAGAGAAGGTAGCCTAGCCATACCAGATATTAAACTGTACTATAGAGCAGCAGTCATCAAAACTACCTGGCTAAGAAACAGAGTTGTAGATCAGTGGTATAGGACAGGTACACAAGATGGAGAAGTCAACGACTGTAGCAATCTACTCTTTGATAAACCCAAAGAATCCAACTTTTGGACTAAGAATTCACTGTTTTACAAAAACTGCAGGGAAAATTGGAAAATGGTAGGGCAGAAACTGGGCACAGACCAATATCTTACACCATATACCAAAATAAAGTCAAAATGGGTTCATGATTTAGGAATAAAGGCTGAAACTATAAGCAATTTGGGAGAGCAAGGAATAGTTTACCTATCAGATTTATGGAAAAAAAAGAATTCACAACCCAACAAGAGACAGAGAGAATTACAAAATGCAAAATGGATAATTTTGATTATGTTAAATTGAAATGCTTTTGTACAAAAAAGACAATGCAACAAAGATTAGGAGGGAAGCATAAAATTGGGAGAAAATCTTTACAACTAGTGTCTTTGATAAAGGCCTCATTTCTAAAATATACAGAGAACTGAACCAAATATATAGGAATACAAGTCATTCCCCAATTGAGAAATTGTCAAATGATATGAACAGGCAGTTTTCAGAGGAAGAAATTAAAGATATGTATAGGCATATGAAAAAATGCTCAAAATCACTACTAATTAGAGAAATGCAAATCAAAACAACTCTTAGATACCACATCTCTCCTGTCAGATTGGCTAAAGCAACAAAACAAAAAAATGGTAAATGCTGAAGAGGATGTGGGAAAATTGGAACTTGTTACAATCCTGGTGAAATTGTGAACTGATCCAGCCATTTTGTAGAGCAAATTGGATCTGTGCCCAAAGAGCTATAATAACGTTCATACCCAGCAATACCACTTCTAGGGTTGTATCCCAAAGGGATCGCAAAAGTGGAAAAAGAACCCATATGTACAAAAATATTTATAGTGGCTCTTTTTGTGGTAGCTAAGAATTGGAAATCAAAGGGATGCCCATTAATTGGAGAATGACTGAACAAGCTGTGGTATATGAAGGAAATGGAATACTATTGTGCTATAAGAAATGGGGATGATACCGACTTCATAACAACCTGGAAAAACCTACACGACATAATGCTGAGTGAGTGGAGCAGAGCCAGGAGAACATTATACATAACCACAGATATATGGATTCTGTGAGGACTAACCCTGTCAGACTTTGCTTTTCTCAGCAACACAAGGTGCAAAGACAACTCCAAAGGACTCACGATGGAGAGTGATATCTACATCCAGAGAAAGTTCTATGAAGTATGAATGCAGATTGAGGCACACTTCATGCTTGCCTTTCACCCACCACTTTTTTTCTCTCTTTTGTTTTTGGGTACTTGGATTTTTTTTTGCTTCTGCTTCTTCTTTCTCATGATTCATTCCATTGGTCATGGTTCTTCTGCACAACTTGACTAGTCTGTAAATTAATTCAATGCGAAGTTATATGTGGAAGACATATGGGATTCCATGCTGTCTTGGGGAAGGGGGGGGGAGGGAGCGAAGAAAATCTGGAACTCAAAATTATATAGAACCGAGTGTTGTAAACTAAAAATAAAATGAAAAAAAAAAAGAAAATATATCTTTCAAGACATAAAAAAAAGAAAGTTTTTGCTTTGGATTGCTTCCTCCCTCTATCTGCCCTCCTTCTCTCATAATCCCTATTTTATCCCTTTCCTCCTTCTTGCCTGTGGGGTAAGATACCCAACTGAGTGTGTATGTTATTTCCTCCTCAAGTCAACTCAGATAAGAGCAAGATTCATTCATTCCCGCTCACCTGACACCTCTTCCCTTCCAATGACCTGCTTTTTCTTGGCACTTTTATGTGACATAATTTATCCCATTCTATCTCTCCCTTTCTTCCTCTCTCTATATATTCCTCTCTCATCCCTTAATTTGATTCTATATTTTTACATATCATTCCTTCATATTCACCTGACCCTGTGCCCTCTGTGTATATATATATATATATATATATATATATATATATATAGATAGATAGATACAGATATATATACATATATATAGATACAGATATAGATATATTTATATATAGATATATATAGCTATATATGGATATAGATATAGATATATAGATAGATAGATAGATAGATAGATAGATAGATGTATATTCTCTTCAGCTAACTGAATACTGAGGTCTCATGAATTACACACATTACACACATGTAGGAATATAAACAAAACAGTTCAACTTTAGTAAGTCCTTATGATTTCTCTTTCTTGTTTACCTTTCCATGCTTCTCTTGATTCTTGTGTTTGATAGTCAAATTTTCTTTTCAGCTCTGATCTTTTCACTGAGAAAGCTTGAAAGTCCTCTATATTATTGAAAATCCATATTTTGCCTTGGACCATGATACTTAGTTTTGCTGAGTAGGTGATTCTAGGTTTTAATCCTAGCTCCATTGACCTCCGGAATATCGTATTCCAAGCCCTTTGATCTCTTAATGTAGAAGCTGCCGATCTTAGGTTATTCTGATTGTGTTTCCACAATACTCAAATTGTTTCTTTCTGGCTGCTTGCAGTATTTTCTCCTTGATCTGGGAGCTCTGGAATTTGGCAACAATATTCCTAGGAGATTTCTTTTTGGGATCTATTTGAGGAGGCGATTGGTGGATTCTTTCAATTTCTATTTTGCCTTGTGACTCTAGAATATCAGGGCAGTTCTCCTTGATAATTTCTTGAAAGATGATATCTTGGCTCTTTTTTTGATCATGGCTTTCAGGTAGTCCAATAATTTTTAAATTATCCCTCCTGGATCTATTTTCCAGGTCAGTGGTTTTTCCAATGAGATATTTCACATTGTCTTCCACTTTTTCATTCCTTTGGTTCTGTTTTATAATATCTTGATTTCTCATAAAGTCACTAGCTTCCACTTCCCCCAATCTAGTTTTTCAGGTAGTATTTTCTTCAGTGGTCTTTGGGACCTCCTTTTCCATTTGGGTAATTCTCCCTTTCAAGGCATTCTTCTCCTCATTGGCTTTTTGGAGCTCTTTTGCCATCTGAGTTAGTCTATTTTTAAGGTGTTGTTTTCCTCAGTGTATTTTTCAGTATTTTTTGGGTCTCCTTTAGTAAGTCATTGACTTGTCTTTCATGGTTTTCTCACATCCTTCTCATTTCTCTTCCCAATTTTTCCTCTACTTCTCTAACTTGCTTTTCCAAATCCCTTTTGAACTCTTCCATGGCCTGGGACCAGTTCATGTTTTTCTTGGAGCCTTTTGGTGTAGGCTCTTGTACTTTGTTGACTTCTTTAGGCTGTATACTTTGATCTTCTTTGTCACCAAAGAAAGAATCCAAAGTCTGAGACTGAATCTGGGTGTGTTTTTGCTGCCTGGCCTTATTCCTAACCAACTAACTTGACCCTTGAGTTTTTCAGTGGAGTATGACTGCTTGTAGACTAAAGATTTCTATGTTCCACGCTTGGGGGGGACGTGCCAGCTCTGCCACACCGGCACTCCTCCTTCCCCAAGAACCCCCAACCCAGACTGGGCTTAGATCTTCAGCAGGCTGTGCACTCCTGCTCTAATCAGCCAATTAATTCCTCCCACCAGGTGGGCCTGGGGCCAGAAATAACAGCAGCTGTAGCTGCCCCACCTCCGCTGCCCCAGGAGCAGTGGCCTAACCACAATCCCATTCCACTCCCTCAGCTTTTCCCCCTAACCTTCTCCACTGTCTTTGGTGTTTGTGGGTTGAAAAGTCTGTTAACTGCCACAGCTCACTGATTCAGGGTGCTAGGGTCCGCTCTGCCTGGCTCCTGGTCTGGTTGGTCCGAGGTGCTCACACTGGGCTCTGCTCTGCTCCCAGCTCCCAGCTCCCAGCTCCGTGTGGGATAGACCTCATCCAGATACCATCCAGGCTGTCCTGGGGTGGAGCCCTGCTTCCCTCTGCTGTTTTGTGGGTTCTGCGGTTCTAGAATTGGTTCTGCCTTTCAAGGCATTCTTCTCCCCAGTTTTTTGGAGCTCTTTTTCCATTTGAGTCAGTCTATTTTTTTAGGTGTTATGTCTTCAGTATTTTTGGGGTCTCTTGATTTGTCAAGTCATTGACTTGTTTTTCGTGGTTCTCTTGCATTGCTCTCATTTCTCTTCCCCTTTTTTCCTCTATTTCTTTTCCAAATCCTTTTAGAGCTCTTCCATGGCCTGTGAACAATTCATATTTTTCTTGGAGTCTTTTGATGTAGGGTCTTTGACTTTGTTGACTTCTTCTGGTTATATGTTTTGGTCTTTGCCACCAAAATTGATTCCAAAGTCTGACTCTGAATCTGGGTCTGTTTTGCTGCTTGTTCATGTTCCCAGCCAGCTACTTGACCCTTGAGTTCTTCATTGGGGTACTTGTAGAGTAGAGAATACTTTGTCCCAATCTTGTGTGGCTGTGCTGCTATTTTCAAAGCTACTTCTACACAGTAAGCTCAGCCACACCAGTGCTCCACCTCCCCCAAGAACCATTAACCTGGACCAAGAATCAGATTCAAGCAGGCTCTACACTCCTCTAATCCATCACTTAGTTCCACCCACCAGGTGGGCCTTGGGCCAGAAGTGACTGCAGCTGTAGCTCTGTAAGCAGTCTCAGACTGCACCACCTCTGCTGGCCCTGGGGCTGTGGCCAACTGTGAACTCCTTTAACTCTGTCCCAGCAGCTTTTCCCACTAACCTTCTCTATTGTTTTTGGCGTTTGTGGTTTGAGAAGTCTAGTAACTGCCACAGCTTACTGATTCAAGGTGCTATGCCTGTTCTACCCAGCTCCCAGTCTGGTTGGTCCTGGCGTGGCCCATGCTGGGCTCTGCTCTGCTCCACTCCCAGCTCCATGCAATAGACCCTTCCCAGGGACCATCCAGGCTGTTCTTGCCTGGATCCCTGCTTCTCTTTGCCATTTTGTGGATTCTGCAACTCTAGAATTTGTTCAGATCCATTTTTATAGGTGTTTGGAGGGACCTGGTGGTGAGTTTAATCAAGTCCCTGCTTTCCAGCCACCATCTTGTCTCTCCCCAATAATTTGTATAGATTAAATTTATCATCATATATTTAATATTTTCCATTTGTGTAAAATTGGGTGTGTGAATCAGTGCATGACAAATTTCTTTTTTTTTTTAATTTCAGGCTATGGTGTATTCCTCAAGGGGCTAGAGGAGTGTATTTTCTGTGGTTCCCCAAAGATCAACAAATTTCGCTCATTGTGCCAGCTGGTCTGAATATAGATTGAAACTTCAGCAGGATTTTGAGCATAGTAGGTATTGTGTAATGAAGCTCCTGTGAAAATAGTAGATAGAATCACCAATAACCCTGAACTGAATAATAATATCCCAAGAAGTATATGTCAGGGAAGAGAAATATAATTAAATGACTCTCATCATAATGCTGTGGAATAGGGGTAATGCATGAAGAGGAAATTAAATTACAAGGAATGGCTTTCCCTTCTTTTAGAGATAAACATAAATTTTACACTAGTATTTCAAAGAAACTGAAAAGAACTGAAAAGACCCAGCAAAGAAAACAGAAAAATAACTAAACTCAAAATCTTCTAATAGCAGCATTTAAGGAGATCTCAGTCTTTATTTAGTCCTTGAATCATCCTCAAAAGAAACACTGCGATATAACATATTTAAAAAGTGGTCATCTAGTCTCTGGATGAATACCTCCAAAGATAAAAAAAAAAACACTTCCTCTTAAGGCCCTTCGATGCATGTTTAGATATTATTTTTGGAGAGTTTGTTTCTTTGTTTTTCTGACAAGAAGCCTAAATTAGGCTTCTATTACTTGTGATTTTTGTAAATTTTTGTAAATTTCTATTACTTGTGATTTCTCCATCTGGAGACAAAAATAAGTTTAATCCTTCTACCATGTAACAGCCCTTTAAATATAGGTATCATGATCTCTATGAATTTTATTTTTCTGTACTAAACATCCACAGCTGCTTCACTTGATTCTCATATGACTTGGACTCAAGACTCTCCATCATCTTTGTTGTTATTTGCTGGATGCTCTCCAGATCATCAAACTCATATGGTCTCTTATGTAATACTTAAATATGTGGAAATTTATTTACCACTAGTGTCAAGTGAGAAGATAGTTTGTTATATCCTAAAGATATCCTGATAAGACATCAGGAATTCAAAAGGTCCATGACTTTGTCACTGTAGTTACTTCTTTCAAAAACATAGATCATAATCCCTCTATAACTAAGTAAGCTGACTTTGTAAACAACAAAAATCATATTATGACCAAATTTCTGATGATGAGCTCATCTTTTTTAGGTCAGGCCTCAAATAACAGTAGTGTAGCCAAGAGTTTACTTAGCACTTTTCCAGCTTTTCCTTAGCTGATGTGATCTATAATAACCCACATTTGTCTCCATGCCATGATGAATTTACTGAATAGGATTTTAGTTGAAAAGTCTGATAATAAACAGATAGCATAAATTCATGCTATGGTAATTATGAAAGGTAAACTTACTTGAGATACAATAATAATAATGTTAAAATTTTCTTTAAGATTGATCTAATATTTATTGGCTTACAAAGATAAAATAGTGAATTGAAATGTGCTTTCTAATAATCTTGAAGCATTGGTTTCCAAAATGTCCATATCCACCCTTAATGATGGAAATATTTGCCATTTTTTTTGTAAAAATAAACTAGCTTAACACAATTGTCAAAAGCTAGTTAAAAATATTAAATAAAATAATTACAACAATAAAAATTGTGTTTACTTTAAGAAATCAGCTTACTTTATATATACCAATGAAAATGTGGAGTTTGAACTGAACTTTTGTATTATATATAATAAATTACATATAAAAGATCTGGCTATGACTGAGGTAGTTAATACATATTGTGAGAAAAATATGAATTATTCTCAGGCCTTGGACGAGCTCAAAAAGGATTTTGTAAAGCAAGGAAAAGAAGTAAAGGAAAAATTGGGAAGAGAAATCAGAGTGATGCAAGAAAATCATGAAAAAGAAGTCAATGACTTGCTAAAAGAGACCCAAAAATGCTGAAGAAAATAACACCTTAAAAACAGACTAACTCAAAAGGCAAAAGAGCTCCAAAAAGACAATGAGGAGGAGAATGCCTTGAAAGGCAGAATTAACCAAATAGGAAAGGAGATCCAAAAGATCACTGAAGAAAATATTACCTTAAAAATTAGATTGGAGCAAGTAGAAGCTAGTGACTTTATGAGAAATCAAGATTTTATAAAACAGAACCAAAGGAATGAGAAAATGGAGTATAATGTGAAATATCTCATGGGAAAAACCACTGACCTAGAAAATAGAACCAGGAGAGATAATTTAACAATTATTGGAGTGCCTGAAAGCTAGGATCAAGAAAAGAGCCTAGATATCATCTTTCAAGAAATTATCAAGAACTACCCTGATATTCTAGAGCCAGAGAGTAAAATAGAAATTGAAAGAATCCACCAATTGCCTCCTGAAAATGATCCCAAAATGCAGACTACTAGGAATATTGAC
Organism: Trichosurus vulpecula; assembly: GCF_011100635.1. NCBI lineage: Eukaryota > Metazoa > Chordata > Mammalia > Diprotodontia > Phalangeridae > Trichosurus > Trichosurus vulpecula. Next base: position 402,502,804 of record NC_050574.1, on the reverse strand, counting down.
ACAAAATTTGAAAGCTCCCAGATCAAGGAGAAAATACTGCAAGCAGCCAGAAAGAAAAAAATTGAGTATTGTGGAAACATAATCAGGATAATATAAGATCTAGCACCTTCTACATTAAGGGATCAAATGGCCTGAAATATGATGTTCCAGAGGTCAATGGAGCTAGGATTAAAACCAAGAATCACCTACCCAGCAAAACTGAGTATCATACTCCAAGGCTAAATATGGATTTTCAATAAAATAGATGATTTTCAAGCTTTCTCATTGAAAAGACCAGAGCTGAATAGAAAATTTCACTTTCAACAAGAAAGAGAAATTGTAAGGGACTTAGTAAAGTTGAACTGTTTTGTTTACATTCCTACATGGAAAGATGATGTGTGTAATTCATGAGACCTCAGTATTAGGGCAGCTGAAGGTAATATAAATATAGATAGATAGATAGATAGATAGATAGATAGATAGATAGATAGTTAGATAGATAGATAGACAGAGGGCACAAGGTGAGTTGAATATGAAGGGACAATTTCTAAAAAATAGAATCAAATTAAGTGATGAGAGAGGAATATATAGAGAGAGGAAGAAAGGGAGAGATAACATGGGGTAAATTATCTCACATAAAAGTGACAAGAAAAAAAGAGTTTGTTGGAAGGGAAGAGAGGGCAGTTGAGGGGGGATGAGTGAATCTTGCTCTCATCAGATTTGACTTGAGGAGGGAATACCATACACACTTAACTGGGTATCTTACCCCACATGAAAGTAGGGGAAATGGGATAAAAAAGGGGAACAATAGAAGGGAGCACAGACAGGGAGAAGAAATAATCAGTAGCAAACACTTTTGAAAATGGACAGGGTCTACAGAGAAAATTGAATGAAGGAGGACAGTATAGGATGGAAGGAAATATAGTTAGTCTTTCACAACATGACTATTTATGGGAGTGTTTTGCATAATGACACATGTGTGGCCTGTGTTGAATTGCTTGCCTTCTTAGGGAGAGTGGGTGGGGGGTGAACAGGGAGAGAATTTGGAACTCAAAGTTTTAAAAGCAGATGCTCCAAAAAAGTTGGTTTTGCATGCAATGGGAAAATAAGATATGCAGGCGACGGGGCATATAAATCTATCTTGTCCTACAAGAAAGTAAGGGGACATGGGAAAGGGTGAGGGGAAGGGTGTGATAGAAGGGAGGGATGACTGGGGAATGGGGCAATCAGAATATATGCCATCTTGGAGGGGAGGGGAGGGTAGAAATGGGGAGAAAGTTTGTAACTCAAAATCTTGTGAAAATCACTGCTGAAAACTAAAAATATCAAATAAAATCTAAAAAAAAACCACAATATGCTTTAACTACCTCAGTCATAGCCAGATCTTTTATGTGCCATTTTCAAAGGAACACAGTGCTAATATTCTATAGTTTTACTCTTTAGAGTGCTCTTCTTGGATTCTAATTTAATATATCTTGTTTCAATGTGAAACCTCAGTTTATGTCTTTGTACAGACAAAGTTCCAACATAAGTCCATGGTTATGTCTAAGAATATTTTTTCTAAAATTATTTATTATCCTTTTCCATAGTATACTGCACTCATTATTGGAAAACACTAACCCAGAATGCAACAAAAAATCAGCTTAGCTTTTTCAGAGAAAAATGTGGATTATAAAATATAGAAATTGGATAATTTTAATTTTATTTATCTTAATTTAATAGTTAAATATTTTATAAATAACACTATTTTTATGAATTGAGTAATGTGTAAGTATTGAAATAATATTTAAGGGTAAGCACTGCTACTTCACCTAGGCAGGATTAGATGTGGTCAGGGAAGAAGTAGATATAAATTCATCATTTCTCAACTCAAATATGAGAGGTTACTTCACCACTGTTCCCCTTACTTTCCTTTATATAGTTCTTTTCTCCTCATTTTCCTTTCTTCTTTTAACATCGTAGAAAGATAACAACATCACTAACAGGACCTCAGTTTTACATTATTCCCTCTATGATGCCTGATGGCATTAGTGTTCTGAGCGACTTTGTATGATACTGAGACTTTATTTCTTCAAGTTTTCTCATACAATGTGATACTTAAAAGGTATCACAACATTTTATTTTACCTTATAAAACATGCAAAACATCATTCCTCTCATTAAGTCATGGCAGCTAGGTGGTGCAGTGAGTAGAGTACTGGACCTGGAATCAAGAAGATTTATCTCGCTGAGTTCAAATCTGGCCTCAGACACTTAAGGGCTATGTGCTCCAGGACAAGACACATAACCCTGTTTGACTGTGTTTCCCCATTTGTAAAATGAGCTGGAGAAGGAAGTGGCAAACCTTCCAGTATCTCTGCCAAGAATAACTCAAATGGAGTCACAAAGAGTAGAATACTACCAAAAAATCCATTTTGTATATAAAATTTCCTTCCTAAAGCTGAGAAAAGTTTTATTTGTCTAAAAACTCATTGGTAATCATGAAGACATACTCAGATTTGCCAAGAAATGGAAAATTTGTCTATAAAGAGCATTTTGTCCTTCTTTTACAGCATGTGGCATTCTAGTCTCTCTTTTGCCACTTTGTCCTTACTACTAGTCTGAAATGATTCAACCTGGTACCTTTGATATGTGATTTAGTTACTCCTAGCTCCCTGTAAGTTTCTGTGTTTGTGAAGACAGTCTTTCAAATATTGATAGATAATTTAGTTTGTCACCCTTAGTCTTCTTCATTCTGTTCTAAATGTTCCAACTTCTTTCCATCAATCCTTGTATAGTATGATATTGAAGCCCTTCAAAATCACTATCAATTTATGGCTATTAAATTTTGTCTTATTAGAATTAGCACCACATTCTAATCTGCTAGACTAATTTTAAATGGATTTTTAGTTATCCAATGTATTAATTATCTGTTCCATCTGCAAAACTGATGAGTATCAATCTCCACCTTCATTCAACTCATTCGTAAAAGAGATCTTAAAATATATATATACAGCTAAGCACAGATCCCTGAGTCATTTTGCTGGTGCTATCCTTTCAAGTTGCAATCAGACCATTGATGGCTATGTTGAAGATTTGTCTATTTAATAAATTCAAAGGCAATATAACGTGACTCTTATTTTCATACTCATTTATCCCTGTTTTATCCACAATAAAAAGTATTTGGCAAATGTTATCCTAAAATCTAGGCAAATGCTTTCTGCATTAACCTAATCTGTCCTGCAACCTTTTTTTTTGAAAAAAGAAATTAGCAGTTTTTACATCTCTTTCATAGAATGCTTTGTTTCTAATTTAGCAACCAACACCTCTCATTGATGAGAAGCAGTCCAGAATATCATTTCTCTTTGTTCCACTACTATTTTAAGGATAAAATTATCTTTAAGAATCTTGAGAATCTGTTGGCTTTGGGGGAAAAAGAGAGTTCCAGCAGATATCTGGATAACTTAATTTCCCTATCACTAGCATATATTTACCACATGCTAGGCTCATAATCTATATATTCAATTCCTTTAATGTAAAATTTTAAATGAGAATTTTTTAAAAAGTGTTTGTTGATTTTTTTCTTTTATTATGTTACCGTTGCTTCCCAGTATCTTTGTTCCCCCCCCCCTCATTCTACCACTCCAACAGATCTTTTTTTTGGAACAAAAAAAATTTTTATTTTATTTTTTTATCATTTTATTATATTTATAACATATTTTATTAGTTTATTATTAGTTTGTTTTTATTATTCCTTAAAACAAATGTAATTGTTTTTAAAAATGTGCTTTCTTGATTTTTTCTTTTTTAGATTACCATTGCTTCCCAGTATCTTTGTCCTCCCCTCCATTCTACCACTCCAATAGATCCCTCTTTTAGAACAAATAAATAAAGCTAAACAAAACTAACCAACATATTATGGGTCAGACCATAGAATATATACAAGAGTTTTTGGACAGAGTACATATTCCTCTTTGCCACAAAGATAAAGCTATACCACATTGTCAGTCATTAAAAAGGAATGTGTGTCACTACATTAATCAACTTAACTCAGTTTTTTTATATATGGCTTCCCATACATTATTATATTCATTGTATATGTTGTTCTACTGATTACATATATTTTATTGGACATGAAATTGTACAAATCTTCCCAAGTTTCTCTGAATTTTCATATGCATTTTAGTGTAATTATTCATACATTCATAAGAATGAATTTTTCAGCCCTTTTAAAATTAAAAGTTATTCATTTTCCTTCTATTTTTTCTACCACCAAAAGGGGAACAGTAAATAATTTATGCATATGAAAATTTTTCTTTCTATGTCATTGAATTCCCAGTAGTGTTACTGTAAGTTCAAAGAATACATGCAAATGCATTTTCTGTTATGTTGCCATATTGCTTTTCAGAATGGTTGGATGAATTCACAATTCCTCCAACAATATATTACTTTGCATGTATTATGATAGATCTTGCACCATTTACTACTTATGTGATTAATCATCTTAGGCAATCTGTATTTATGTGGTGTTTATTTTCTATTAATCATTTCATATTACTAGGATATAATACCACCTATTAAAATTCCTTTATTTCTTTTTCTTAAAGGATATGAAAATATTTGTTTGGCATATCTGTTGGAATTCTGAGGTAATAAAGAAGGGCTAGATTTCATCACAAGACCTCACTCAGCTTTTTTGTAAACACATTTGTATTTTAATAGGTTTCAAAACTGAGGGACAGAAAAAATGAAATGTTACAGTCCAAGGAGATAAAGGATTGAGGAAGAGAACACAATTGTAAAAATATACACATACACACACATACGTACATACATACATATATGTATATATATATATGTGTGTGTGTGTGTGTATATATATACACACATATACATATATACATGCCTACACATACACACCCACACATTAGCAGCATTTTTTAGTAGTTGTAAAGAAATAGAAACAAAGTAGGTACTCATTAATTGAGGACTGATAAATATAAAAGAACTGCATTCTGCCATAAATCAGATTAAAATAAAAAGCTAGATTAATCATGTAAAGAAAAATGTCTAATAAACTGATTCTGAAAGAAATATGAACTATGGATAAAACCACAGATATGTTATTATTCTTCATCCAGCCATATTATTTCAAATGATATTAAAAACTACCAAGAAAGAAACTGTATCTCTCAATTGATATCAACAACTCTCTGTTACTTTTGGTTTTCCAAAATATTAGAAGTGTTGGTAATTTAATTGACTTGGCCAATCATAAGTATTAAGCTTGAGATCTTCTTGACTTCCTGAATAGTCTCTGACATTTCTTAGAAATTTAATAAGGAAGAAGATTTAAATAGATCCAGGAGAGATAATTTAAAAATTATTGGATTACCTGAAAGTCATGATCAAAACAGAGCCTAGATATCATCTTTCAAGAAATTATCAAGGAGAACTGCCCTGATATTCTAGAGCCACAGGGCAAAATAGAAATTGAAAGAATCCGCTTATAACCTCCTCAAATAAATCCCAAAAAGAAATCTCCTAGGAATATTGTCACCAAATTCCAGACCTCCCATATCAAGGAGAAAATACTGTAAGCAGCCAGAAAGAAACAATTTGAATATTGTGGAAACATAATCAGAATAACCCAAGACCTAGCAGCTTCTACATTAAGAGATCGAAGGGTTTGGAATATGATGTTCCGGAGGTCAGTGGGGCTAGGATTAAAACCAAGAATCACTTACCCAGCAAAACTGTGTATCATGCTCCAAGGCAAAATATGAATTTTCAATAAAATAGAGGACTTTCAAGCTTTCTCAGTGAAAAGACCAGAGCTGAATAGAAAATTTGACTTTCAAACACAAGAATCAAGAGAAGCATGAAAAGGTAATCAAGAAAAAGAAAAAGAAATTGCAAGGGACTTACTAAAGTGGAACTGTTTTGTTTCCATTCCTACATGGAAAGATTATGTGTTTGATTCATGACACCTCAGTATTAGGGTTATATACACAAAGAGAAAGAGAGAGAGTGGGCACAGGGTGAGTTGAAGATGAAGGGAAGATATCTAAAAGAAATAAAATCAAATTAAGGGATGAGAGAGGAAAATATTGAGAGAGGGAGATAGGGAGAGATAGAATGGGGTAAATTATCTGGCATAAAAGTGGCAAGAAAAAGCAGTTCTGTAGGAAGAGAAGAGAAGTCAGGTGAGGGGGAATGAATGAATCTTGCTCTAATCAGATTTGACCTGAGGAGGGAATACCATACATACTCAATTGGGTATCTTAACCCAGAGGAAAAAAGGAGGAAGAAGATAAAAAAGAGGGGATGATAGAAGGGAGGGCCGATGGGGGTGGAGGTAATCAAAAACAAACACTTTCAAAAGGGGACAGAGTCAAGGGACAAAATTTAATAAAGGGGGATAGGTTAGGAATGAGCAAAATATAGTGAGTCTTTCACAACCTGAGTATTGTGGAAGGGTTATATATGATATGCATGTGACCTATGTTGAATTGCTTGACTTCTTAGGGAGGGTGGGTGGGAAGGGAAGAAGGGAGAGAATTTGGAACTCAAAGTTTTAAAAACAGATGTTCAAAAACAAAACAAAAAGTTTTTGCATGCAACTAGAAAATAAGATCCACAGGCAATTGGGCATAGAAATTTATCTTGCCCTACAAGAAAGGAAGGGAAAAAGTGATGGGAGGGGAGTGGGGTGACAGAAGGGAGGGCTGACTGGGGAATAGGGTAACCAGAATATATGCCATCTTGGAGTGGGGGGAGGGTAGAAATGGGGAGAAAATTTGTAATTCAAACTCTTGTAAAAATCAATGCTGAAAACTAAATATATTAAATTAAAAAAAGAAAAAAAGAAATTTAATAAGGAAGAATATGTAAATAGTTACTATATTAATAAGTTATCCATAATATTATCTGTATAATAATAAGAATCTATTAATTTTCCTTCCTGCATTTATTAAGATAAGTGTCGGCCAAATTATAATATAAACTGTCATTATGGATTATCCATCTATTCTTTTTTTGAATTGGGTTAATCATTCTCTTTTGACAGGTCATGAATCTCATTGAGATACCTGTTTCCTCCAATTGTTAAAGATCTCTCCATTCTAAATGTTCTTTGTATTTTGTTATTTTTATGCCAACTGTTTCTCTCCAGTTCAATGTAAGCTTTTTTCAGTTGGAAACTTTAATATCTTGATATATCTAATTCCTAGTGGAGTGGTCATATATGCTAGATATTTAAAAATTGCATGCAAAAGTGAAGTAAAAATTCCCTGTGATAGTCAGGAGTTAGATTCAAACAGAGGAAAAGTAAGGAAAAGGAATGAGCATATTTAAGGGTTTCCTTTATGCAAGGCACTGCTTAAGATCCTCATATCTCTGGGAGATAGGTGTTATTGTCACTCCCATTTTGCAATTGAAAATGCTGAGGCAGACAGAGGTTAAGTGACTTGCTCACAGAGATAATAAGTTTCTGAAGCTACATTTGAACCAAGGTATTCTTTCCTCCAGGCCCAGTGCTCTATCCACCTGTGCCATCTAATTGCCACAATTAGCACAATGTTTCAGGAAACAAAAGTCTGATGATTTCCATTATTTATATGTAATTGTTCCTCATTTTGCATTTGTCACAAGACATTCTTAATAATGATACTGTAAATTTTACAGAAGCATAACAACTAAGGAGAAACAGCAAAGATCTTACATTCAGAGAACATAAGATGGAGTAAAAGCAGGGACTTGCTCAAGCTCTCCCCCAAATCCCTCCCAATACCTATAAAAATGACTCTAAATAAATTCTAGAGTTACTGAACCCGCAAAATGACAGAGCTAAACAAATACACAGCCCAAGATGGATTAGATGCTTGCTGGGAAGTGTCTATCACACCACGCTGGGAGCAGAGCACAACCCAGCCTGGGCCATGCCAGCATATAACAGGCTAGAGCAGACCAGGTGGAGGAGGCCTCAGGGCACTGAAGCACTGAGCTGTGGCAGTTTCCAAACTTCTCAACCCATTAACACCAAAGACAACTTGACAGGTGCCTACAGGTAGCTTGTAAACAGCAGAAGTCCAAGAAGCTTGGGAAAGAGCACTCTCCACTCCGGAAGCAGAGTCATGCCTTGAAAAAGAACTCAAAAATCAAGTCATTGGCTGGGAAAATGAGCAGACAGTGCAAAAAACTCAGACTATAGAGTCTTGCTTTGGTAATACAGAAGATCAAAACATACAACCAGAAGAAGAGAAGAAAGTCAAATCTCCTATATCAAAAGCCTCCAAGAAAAATATAAATTGGTTGCAAGCCATGGAAGACCTCAAAAAGAATTTTGAAAATCAAGTTAGAGAAGTACAGGAAAAATTGGAAAATGAGAAAGATGCGAGAAAATCATCAAAAACAAAGCAATAACTTCCTAAAGGAGACCACAGAAATACAGAAGAAAATAAGACTTTAAAAAATAGACTAACCCAAACGGCAAAAGAGGTCCAAAAATCCAATGAGGAGAAGAATGCCTTAAAAAACAGAATTGGCCAAATGGAAAAGGTGGTCCAAAAGCTCACTGAAGATTGCCCATCAATTGGGGAATGGTTGAACAAGCTGTGGTATATGAAGGTAATGGAATACTATTGTGCCATAAGAAATGAGGATGATGCGGACTTCATGACAACCTGGAAAAACCTACACGATGTAATGCTGAGTGAGTGGAGCAGAGCCAGGAGAACATTGTACACAGCCACAGATATATGGATTCCGTGAGGACCAACCCTGACAGACTTCGCTCTTCTCAGCAACACGGGGTGCAAGGACAACTCCAAAGGACTCATGATGGAGAATGCTATCTACATCCATAGAAAGAACTACGAAGTTTGAATGCAGATTGAGGCACACTTCATGCTCGCCTTTTTCTCTTCTCTTTTGTTCTTGTTTTTTGGGGTTTTTTTTGGTTCTGTTTCTTCTTTCTCATGATTCATTCCATTGGTCATAATTCTTCTCCACAACTTGACAAGAGTATAAATTAATTCAATACGAAGTTATATGTGGTAGTTATGTGGGATTCCATGCCGTCTTGGGGAGGGAGGTGGGAAGGAGGGGAGAAAATCTGGAACTCAAAATTATGTAGAACTGTCTGTTGCAAACTAAAAATAAAAATAAAAAAAATTTTAAAAATTAAAAAAAAAATATAATGGAGCAAATGAAAGCTAAGGACTTTATGAGAAATCAAGAAATTATCAAATGCAACCAAAAGAAAGAAAAAATAGAAGATAATGTGAAATACCTCATTGGAAAACACACTGACCAGGAAAATAGATCCTGGTGATATCATTTAAAAATCATTCAACTACCTGAATGCCATGATCAAAAAAGAGCCTAGACATTATCTTTCGAGAAATTATCAAGGAAAATTGCCCTGATATTCTATGTTTGACTACTTCTTGATGCCTCATGAGCTTCCACTTGCTCAATTCTAATTTTTAATGGGTTGCTGGCTTCATTTTGCTTTTGAGTCCCCTTTTCCTATTGGTTGATTTTACCTTTCAGGGTGTCATTTTCTCTATTTAGATCCTAAATCTCCATAGCCATTTTGCCAATCTTATTTTTAAAGACCTGATTTCATCAGTGTTTTTTTTTCCATTTTTTTTTACCTCCCTAATTTGGTTTTTAAAATCCTCCTTTAGCTCTTCCAGTAATGCTTTCTGAGCTTGAAACCAGTTCATATTCCCTTTTGAGGCATCAGATGTGGGTATAGTGTCTATGCTATCCTCTTCCAAATTGGCATTTTGATCATCCCTGTCTCCATAAAAAGAATCAATGGTCCTCAGTTTTTTTTCATGTTCTTCTTCATGTTAGTTAGATTTTCCTGGCTTTACAATGGATTTCTGCTTTTGGGGCTCAGGGTTCTCTGTCCCAGGTTTCCTGTTCTGGAGATTGTGAGTGTAGTTACTGGCTTTGTGTATTATAGCCTTCAGTATCCTGAGGTGTGGGGGAGGGGTCTGCTGCCCAAAGTCTTCTCTTCCCCTGGGGTGCTCTCCAGCACTGTTGCTCTTCAGCAATAGTCTCAACTGTTTCTTGTCTGTGCTGATGTCTGCCACTTCCCCTGGCTGTGCAAAGGTATGTCTGGGCTCCTGGTGTTGACCCCTGCTGGCTCTTCCCCTCTGGGACTCAGGAACTCCCACTTCTCAGCCACTGAAGCCCCACTTTTGTCTCCTCTATTCCAGCATTTTTTCCCAAGGGTCATGGAGGGAGGGATTAGAGCCATTTACCTGACCATTATGTCTCCAGGAACTTCAAGAAGGCACATTTCAAACTTTTGGGCTGGAAGCCTCAGGAGTGGATATCTCATGGTCTGGAGTGTTGTGCTGTTTGCTCTTGTCACTTTGACAGACTCCCATCCTGTGTTGAGAGGCCTGGAGATCTCTTATGGTTTCCAGGTTTTACTTTTATAAATTTGGATCAATCCTCTTTAGGTTTTAGAAATGACTCCTTCATCAGAGAAACTTGCTATAAAAATGGCTCCCTGATTATCTGTTTTCTTCCTTGGCCGCATTGATTTTGTTTATTTAAAACTGTTTTTAGTGTAATGTAATCAAAATTATCCATTTTAGATCACGTAATCCTATGTATCTCTTATTTGGTCACAAATTCTTTTCTTGTCCATAGTCTGACAGGTAAGATTTTCCGTGCTCCACTAATATACTTAAGATATTACTCTTTGTGTTGAACTCTAAATTATGTATCCTTTTTGACCTTACCTTGGTACACAGTGTCAAGTGTTCATTTTTACCTAGTTGCTGCCAAACTGCTTTATATTTTTCCCAGCAATTTGTATCAGATAGTGAGTTATTGTTCCCAAAGCTTGGATGTTTGGACTTATCAAACTTTAGGTTACTATGATGATTCACTACTCTGCATTGTATAGTTAGTCTATTCTACTGATCCACCACTCTGTTCCTTTGCTAGAACCAGGTTATATTGACGGCTATTGTTCTTGTTTTTGCTGTTGTTGAGTCCTTTCAGTTGTGCCTAATTCTCTGTGGTAAATTTTGAGTTTTCCTTGGCAAATATACTGAAACAATTTGCCATTTTCTTCTCCAGATCATTTTACACAAAAGGAACTGAGGCAAACAGGGTTAAGTAATTTGCCTAGATTCACACAACTAGTAAGTGTCTGAGGCTAATTTGAACTCTGGTATATGAGTCTTCTTGACCTCAGGTCTGGAGCTCTATCCACTGCACCATCTACCTGCCCATTTTGATGATTATCCTTTTGTAGTAAAGTTTGTGTTCCAGTACTCTTAGGCCACCTTTTCTTCTTTCAGATAAATCTCATTATTAAGTTTTTTTTCTAATTCTATAAAAATTTTTGGTTAGCTGAATTGGTGCAGCACTGAATATGCAAATTAATTTAGAAAGAATTGTCATTTTTTTATTGTAGTGACTCAGTCTACCCAAGAGCAATTAATATTTTTCCAATTGTTTAGATCTGTGTAAAAAGTGTTTTATAATTGTGTTCATATAATCCCAGGGGTTGTCTTGGCAGGTAGATCCCAAGTATTTTATATTGTTTGTCTGCAGTTATTTTGAATGGAATTTCTCTACCACTTCCTGCCAGATTTTGTTGGTAATATAAAGAAATGTTCATGCCTTGTGTGGAATTATTTTATATCTTGCAACTTTGGTGAAATTGTTTGTTATTTCAACTAGTTCCTAAGTCAATTCCCTAGAGTTCTCTAAGTACACCAGTGAATATGATCACAGTAATTTTACCATATGCTTCAGCTTCCCTATTATCCAGATATTTAATAAGCTAATAGTGCTGCTTGGCATATGTAATGTTAATATTATAATAAAGATCTTCACCACCCTTTAATAGGCCCCAGGTGAAGTCCATTGGGGGACAAACTTGCCTAAGGAGGAGCTTGCTTAGAGGGAGGCTTGCTTGTAGGAAGCCTTTCACACCTTTTGGTACTAAAGGCAATTAGGCACTGAGTCACTGAGTCAGGAGGATCTTGATGCCTTCTGGCTCTGAGCCTATTAGCCAAAACTGTACATGTATTCTGAGTTGGTATTTTGCTTTGGGGGCTCACTTACAAGAATGACGTTGTGGTATTCTGGTTGAGACTCTGAGAAACCACATGTTCAGACCCCTTGACTGCTCAGATGTAAAGGTTCTCTTGATCTAGTGGTGTATGCAAAGTATATAGCAATGTTACTTTGATTCAGGCAGTTAAGAGCCCTGTCTGTTGGACCGATTTCTCTGCTTGTATTCTCTCTGTATTTTTTCTGATTGTATTTTCTCTGACATTCAGCGTGTTGACTTTTCCTCTGAACTAATAAATGTAATTAAAAAAGATTGTTGACCCCTAAAAAGCTATCTTTCCTAGTAAATCAGATGAAAGAACCTGTGCTAGCAGGCTATCCTCTATGTGCCAGAGTGCTGGCTCCTACAATACATTAGTGATCCTTTGCAAAACTGTCAAAACTAAAAAGTTTATCCCATTACCAGGTGCCATGTTGTTTTGTAATATTGGAGGGCCTGGTTCTTCAACACCTTAGTTCTGCATGCCTAGAAACCACAAGACTTCATCCTCCTGAAAACTTTTTTTCTATTATAAACTAATATAATTTTAGCTTTAAATACTCTGAAGTAACCCCTTCCCAGTGGACTCTAAGACTGCTTCATTTGCTCCCCACCTCATTTCTTATTCTAGTTCCATTCATTTTTTTTTCTTCTTTTATTGCTATACCTGGCATTTCTAGTAAAATATTGAATAAAATGGTGGTAATGGGCATGTGCTTCACTCCTGATCTCATTGGGAAGGCTTCTAGCTTTCCCCTATTACAGAAAATGCATGCTAATGATTTTAGATAGATACTAATCATTTTAAGGAAAGTTCCATTTATTCCAATGCTTTCTGGTGCTTTTAAAAGGAATAAGTGTTTTATTTTGTAAAAAGTTTTTTTTTCTGCATCAATTGATATACTAATAGAATATTTGTTGTTTTATTATTGATATTGTCAATTATGCAGTTGTTTTTTTTTAATAGTGAATGAGCCCTTCATTTTCAATATAAATTCTCTCTGGTCATAGTGTAAGATTCTCGTGATATATTGCTGTAATTTCCTTGCTAAAATTTCACATACTTTTTTGTGTCTATATTTAGTAGGGATATTTATCTATAATTTTCTTTCTCTGTTTTTGTTCTTCCTGGTTTAGATATCAAAATCACATATAGGTCTTCAAAGAAATTTGGTAGGAGACCTCTTTAACTTTTTTTTTTCAAATAGTATTGGAATTGTTGGTTCTTTAAATATTTGAAAGAATTGACTTATGAATCAATCTAGTCCTGAGTATTTTTCTTAGGGAGTTCATTAATGTATTCTTCAATTTCTTTTTCTAAGATGGGGTTATTTAAGTATTCTATTTCCTCTTTTATTAATCATGGCATTTTATTTTGTTGTAGATAGTCATCTATTTTGTTTATATTGTCATTTATTGACATGTAAGTCAGCAACATAGCTCCTAACAATTGCTTAAATTTTATCTTCTTTGTTGGCAAATTCCCTCTTTTCGTTTTTGACACTGTTAATTTGGTTTTATTATTTTAAAAAATGATCTAGTTGTTTATTTTTATTTTTCCATAAAACCAGCTCCTAGGTTTATTATCTCAAGAATTTTCTTTCAATTATTTAATATCTCCTTTAATTTATAAGATTTCCAATGCAATGTTTAGCTGGGAATTTTGTATTTGTTCCTTTTTCTAGTGTTTTTTTTTCTTTTAGTTGCATGCCTAATTCATTGGATTGCTTTCTCTTGTCTATTTTATTGACGTAAGCATTGAGAGATATAAAAGTACCCAAAGTATTACTTTGGCTGCATCCTACAAGTTTTGCTAAGTCATTTCATCATTGCCATTCTCTTTAATGGAATCATTTATTGTTTCTATGATTGTTGTTTTTGTTGTTTTTACCCACTCATTCTTTAGGATTAGATTATTTAGTTTCCAATTAAATTTTAAACTGTTTCCATGGTCAATTATTGAATGTGAGGGGTTTTTTGCTCTGTGGTTATAAGAGGATTCATTTAACAATTCTGGTTTTTTACATAAGTTTGTGAGGTTTGTATTTTGTTTTCATCCTAATACATTGTTCATTTCTGTGTAGGTGCCATTTACAGTTGAGAAAAAGCTATACTCCTTTCCATCACCATTCAATTTTTTTTTTTTTATTTTTAATGCAATTTATTTATTTAACATATTTGGTTTTCAGCATTGATTTTCACAACAGTTTGAATTACAAATTTTCTCCCCATTTCTGCCCTCCCCCCCCACTCCAAGATGGCGTATATTCTGGTTGCCCTGTTCCCCAGTCAGCCCTCCCCTCTATCACCCCCCTCCCCTCTCATCCCTTTTTCCCTTCCTTTCTTGTAGGGCAAGATAAATTTCTACGCCCCATTGCCTGTGTATCTTATTTTTTAGTTGCATTCAAAAAGTTTTTTTGTTTTTGAACATCTGATTTTAAAACTTTGAGTTCCAAATTCCCTTCCCTCTTCCCTTCCCACCCACCCTCCCTAAGAAGTTGAGCAATTCAACCTAGGCCACACATGTATTATTATGTATAACCCTTCCACAATATTCATGTTGTGAAAGGCTAACTACATTTTGCTCCTTCCCAACCCATCCCGCTTTATTGAATTTTCTTCCTTGACCCTGTCCCCTTTCCAAAGTGTTTGTTTTGATTACCTCCACCCCCATCTGCCCTCCACTCCATCATCCCCCTGCCTTTTATTTTTTTTTTTTTTTATCTTCCTCCCTCTTCTTCCCTGTGGGGTAAGATACCCAACTGAGTATGTATGGTATTCCCCCTCAGGCCAAATCTGATGAGAGCAAGGTTCACTCATTCCCCCCTCACCTGCCCACTCCCCTCCTCTCCTAGAACTGCTTCCTCTTGCCACCTTTATGGGAGATAATCCACCCCATTCTATCTCTCCCTATCTCCCTCTCTCAGTAAGATACTCTCTCATCCCTTAATTTCATTTTATTTCTTTTAGCTATCTTCCCTTCATCCTCAACTCACCCTGTGTCTGCTCTCTTTCTTTTACATATATATATATATATATATATATATATATATATATATATACACATACATACACATACATACATATACACATAGATACATGCATACATACACATTCACTTATATATATACATAAACATATATATATGCATATATATATATGCATATTCCCTTCAACTACCCTAATACTGAGGTCTCATGAATCATACTCATCATCTTTCCATGTAGGAATGTAAACAAAACAGTTCAACTTTAGTAAGTCCCTTGCAATTTCCATTTCTTGATTACCTTTTCATGCTTCTCTTGATTCTTGTGTTTGAAAGTCAAATTTTCTATTCAGTTCTGGTCTTTTCACTGAGAAAGCTTGAAAGTCCTCCATTTTATTGAAAGTCCATATTTTGCCTTGGAACATGATACTCAGTTTTGCTGGGTAGGTGATTCTAGGTTTTAATCCTAGCTCCATTGACCTCCGGAATATCACATTCCACGCCCTTCGATCTCTTAATGTAGAAGCTGCCAGGTATTGGGTTATTCTGATTGGGTTTCCACAATATTCAAATTGTTTCTTTCTGGCTGCTTGCAGTATTTTCTCCTTGATCTGGGAGCTCTGGAATTTGGCAACAATATTCCTAGGAGATTTCTTTTTGGGATCTATTTGCGGAGGCGATCGATGGATTCTTTCAATTTCTATTTTGCCCTGTGGCTCTAGAATATCAGGGCAGTTCTCCTTGATAATTTCCTGAAAGATGATATCTAGGCTCTTTTTTTGATCATGGCTTTCAGGTAGTCCAATAATTTTTAAATTCTCTCTCCTGGATCTATTTTCCAGGTCAGTGGTTTTTCCAAGGAGATATTTCACATTGTCTTCCATTTTTTCATTCCTCTGGTTCTGTTTTATAATATCCTGATTTCTCATCAAGTCACTAGCTTCCACTTGCTCCAATCTAATTTTTAAAGTAGTATTTTCTTCAGTGGTCTTTTGGACCTCCTTTTCCATTTGGCTAATTCTGCCTTTCAAGGAATTCTTCTCCTCATTGGCTTTTTGGAGCTCTTTTGCCATTTGAGTTAGTCTATTTTTTAAGGTGTTGTTTTCTTCAGTGTATTTTTCAGTATTTTTTTGGGTCTCCTTTAGCAAGTCATTGACTTGTTTTTCATGGTTTTCTCGCATCCTTCTTATTTCTCTTCCCAATTTTTCCTCTACTTCTCTAACTTGCTTTTCCAAATCCTTTTTGAGTTCTTCTATGGTCTGGGGCCAGTTCATGTTTTTCTTGGAGGCTTTGGTTGTAGGCTCTATGACTTTGCTGTCTTCTTTAGGCTGTATGTTTTGGTCTTCTTTGTCACCAAAGAAAGAATCCAAAGTCTGAGACTGAATCTGGGCGCGTTTTCGCGTCCTGGCCATATTCCCAACCAACTAACTTGACCCTTGAGTTTTTCAATGGGGTATGACTGCTTGTAGATTACAGAGTTCTATGTTCTACGTTTGGGGGGGAGGTGCCAGCTCTGTCAGAGCCGCACTCCTCCTTCCCCAAGGACCCCCAGTCCAGACTGGGCTCAGATCTTCGGCAGGCTGTGCACCCCTGCTGTGATCCGCCACTTATTTACCCCCACCAGGTGGGCCTGGAGCCGGAAGTAACAACAGCTGTAGCTGCCCCACCTCCGCTGCCCCCGGGGCTGGAAGCCGAACCGCGAACTCCTTCTACTCCCGCAGCTTTTCCCACTAACCTTCTCCGCAGTCTTTGGTGTTTGTGGGTCGAGGGGTCTGGTAACTGCTCACGTATTCAGGGCGCTAGGGCCCCCTCCGCCCGGCTGCTGGTCTGGATCGTCCACGCCGCTCAGGCTGGGCTCTGCTCCACTCCGTTCCCAGCTCCCAGCTCCCAGCTCCCAGCTCCGTGTGGAATAGAGCTCACCCAGAGACCATCCGGGCTGTCCTGGGCTGGAGCCCTGCTTCCCTCTGCTGTTCTGTGGGTTCTGCCGTTCTAGAATTGGTTCAGAGCCATTTTTATAGGTTTTTGGAGGGACTCGGGTACGGAGCTCACTCTAGTCCGTGCTTACCAGCCGCCATCTTCACCATTCAATTTTTTGTAGAGCTCTATCATATTTAACTTTTTAAAAATTTTATTCAACTCCATACCTTCTTTCCCATTTATTTTGTGACTAGTTCTGAGAGAGATAATTGAGGTTTCTTCACTAGTATAGTTTAACTATTTCTTCCTGTAGCTCATTTAACTTTTGATTTAAAAATTTAGATTCTGTGCCATTTGATGAATATATGTTTGTATTGACAAATGCTTCATTTTCTATGGTACCTTTCAGCAAAATGTAGTTTTCTTGCTAATCTCTTTTAATTAGGTCTCTTTTTTCTTATTGCTTTGTCTGAAATCCTAATTTCTACTCTTGCTTTTCTTTTAACCTCAACTGAAGCATGATAGAATCTGTTCCAGCCCCTTATTTTTAACCTGTGTGTGTCTCTCTATTTCAAAGGTGTTTCTTGTCAACAAGATATTATTGTATTGTGGATTTTAATTCACTCTTCTATCTACTTCTTTTTATGGGCAAGTTCATCCCATTCACATTTACAGTTATACTTATTGTGTATTTTTCCAACCTATTTTCCCCTGTTTATCCTTTCTCTCTTTTCCCCTTCTACCTCTTCAAAAGTCTGATTTGTTTCTAATCACTGCCTCCCTTAATCTGTTTTCCTTCCTATCAGACACTCCACTTTATCTATCTGCTTCCCCTCCTATTTCCCTTCATAGTAAGATAAGTTTTTATAACCAATTAAGTTATTGTATTGGGGATCCTTGAAGAGTTTGGCATTTGTTTCCTTTGATTAATTCAGTCTTTTTGATTAAGTCTTACTAGGTGTTAAGCCCCAGGCCCAGACCCCTATCTATTAGGTGCTGAGTCTATGTGGGAGCAAATTGGTAACTAAGGTGGGGCTCCAGGTGGGGCCAATGAAGGGAGGTGCTAACACCAGAGCAAATCATAGGAACCTAAGTTCTAGTTGCTCAGATGACATTTGATGATATCTGAAACTGTATAGAAAGGGAGAACAGAGTTATTTGCTGAAGGCTTTCACTCCTGGTGGCACGGGACTCAGGGCAGCTGCTGTAAGGGCCTTCTGGCTGAACTTAGATGGTAATGGTTTTCTTAATAACTATGAATTGTATTGGGTCTGTTTATAATTTGTTTGTATTTGCTCTGAAGTTCAGGGTGCTGGCTTTTCCCCCGAACTAGGTGAATGATATTTGTATGCCGGATTAAATTGAGATTGTTAACCCCTTAATGTTGCTTTCCTTAGGAAAGCAGATCAAAAGAACCTGGGCTTGCCATGTTCGGTGAGCTGGTTGTTGTTGGTTTTATACCCCCTACAGTAGCTTCTAGCCAGATTGTTGAAACAATTATTCTATCTGTGAATTTATTCCAATGAGAGCAAGGCTACCAGGGGTGGGAAACTTGCAGCCTCCAGGCCACATGTGATCCTCTAGGTCTTCAACTGAAGCCTTTTGACTGAATCTCTTGAGGATTTGTTCTGTGAAGTTTAGATTTAGTAAAAGGGCCACACTTGAGGACATTGAGAACCACATGTGGCCTTGAAGCTGCAGGTTCCCCAGCCCTGGAAGCAATGTCAACCACACCCCCATTTTCCATTCCACTATAAAACTCCTTCCTTTCCCACCTATTTTATGTGAGAGAGATAATTTTCCCTATTCTTCCTCTCCCTTCCCCCTCCTGTGAGGACATTCTTCTTTCTCAGCCCCACCCTTTTTTAAATCATCCTAACTTAGTCAATTTATACCAATGCCTTCTTCTTTGTATACTCCTTCTAACTGCCCTAATAATGATAAAGTTCCTAGGAGTTGTATGTATTGTCTCCCCATAAAGGCATGTAAAGTGTTTAATCTTATTAAAACCTTTTTGATTTCTCTTTTATGTGTACCTTTTTATGCTTCTCTCCAGTCTTGTATTTGAAAGTTAAATTCCCTGATCAGCTCTGGTCTTTTTCATGAAGAATGCATGAAAATGATCTATTTCATTAAATAGCCATTTTTCCTCAAAGGATCAAACTCAGTTTTGATGTGTAGCTTTTTCTTGGTTTTAATCCCAGATCTTTTGCCCTCTAGAATGTAATAAGCCAAGTCCTCTGCTTCTTTAAAGTGGCTGCTGCTAAATCTTGTG
The DNA here is from genome assembly GCF_011100635.1 of Trichosurus vulpecula. Lineage (NCBI taxonomy): Eukaryota > Metazoa > Chordata > Mammalia > Diprotodontia > Phalangeridae > Trichosurus > Trichosurus vulpecula. The sequence goes on along the minus strand of NC_050574.1, from coordinate 402,483,575 downwards.
TAATCATGACTGTGGCTCCATGACATTCAGATTTTTTCATTCCTGGCTATTAAATGTATTTCCTCTTTGACCTGGGAACCCTGAAATATGGTTATAATATTACTGGGAGTTTTCACTTACAATCTTTTTCAAAAGGTAATTGTTGGATTCTTTCTATTTTAACCCTCTGATTCAAAGTTATCAAGACAATTTTCCTTGATGCTTTCTTGAAATATGAAGTCTAGGTTGTTTGTTCTTTGCTTGTGGCTTTCAAGTAGTCAAATAATTCTTAAATTATCTCTCCTCAATTTCTTCTCTGGGTCAGTTTTCAAATAAGATATTTCACATTTTCTACTATCTTTTCATTCTGTTGACTTTGTTTTATTGTTTCTTGATATCTCATGGGGTCATTATTTTCCACTGGTCCAATTCTAAGTTTTGAGGAATTTTCTACAGTGAATTTTTGCACCTCTTTTTTTTTCCTTTTGATCTATTAATATATTTAAGATTTCTTTTCTTCAGTGAATTTTTATATCTCTTTTACCATACATCCAATTTTGTTTTAAAGGTATCCTTTCCTTCAGTTTTTTTTAATGCTTCTTTTACCAAACTGTTAACTCTCTTTTCATAATTTTCTTACATCCTTGTCATTTATTTTCCCAATTTTTCCTCTATGTCTCTTAATTGATTTTGAATTTTCTTTTCTAACTCTTCTAGCAATTCTTATTGGGTACATGTCCAGTTTAATTATTTTTTTTCCCTTTTGAGTCATTGGTTGTAGTTGTTTTGACATTACTGTCTTCTCAGTTTGTGACTTGACTTTACCGGTCACCATAGTAACTTTTTAAAATCAGATACTTTTTTTGTTTTTGATAATTTTTCCAGACAATTTTTTTACTTTTAACTTTAGTTCAAGTTTTGCTCTGCTCCCAGGATCCAGAGGACACTCTCTTAAATTTAAGTTTTTTTGTACTGTTATTTTCAGAGCTAGTTCTGGATGATCTGTAAATTTTCAGTCCTTTCAGCATGATATGATCCAAGGAGAGATGTTGTCACTGCAATGCTGGCCTGTGCTCTGGTCTTTACCAAGAAGGGATCTTGTTCTCCTTTAGCCTCACATGTTAGCACTCTTCTCTGCCCTGGAGCTGTGACCAGAGCCCTTGCATTCCTGCAGCTGTGAGTGCTAAGGCAGTAGTTCTTCTCTTCACTCTAGATATGCATATGGCCAATTCAATGCATTTTTGAGCCAGTGGCAAAAAAGGGTCATCTTTCTGACCATTTGTTGGACCTTCCTTATCATCTGTGGGAAAAGAGTTCCTGAAGTTGCTGCAACCACTGTTGTATCCACATCCAAGTCCTACTGCTGACATAACCAGCATGGGCCTCCTTCAGTTTGAGTTAACATTTTAGAATAATTTGGAAGGGAATTTGGGGAAGTTAAGATAATTTCCTGCCTCTACTTCACCATCTTGGCTACACCCCAGTAGTTTTTAAATATTTGGACTTTGTTTTGATATTTCTTATAGTCTCGTAAATTTGTTCACTTCTATTTGATGTATCCTATTTTTAAAAATCAGTTGCTGGAGTAAGGTTTTGCACCTCTTTTTGCTAAACTTTCAATTCTTTTCTTTTTCATCTTTTCACCTCAAAGTTCTCATTAATTTTCTGACTCTTTCCTTTATTTATCACATTAAATCTATAAAATCATTTTACCTTTTTTATTCTTGTTTCATTTCTTTTAGGAATGCTAGTTGAATTTATGGCCAATTTCACTGTGTGTGTTTAATTGAAACTTTTATTTAAAATGTTTTAGAGTAATTCTATTCTTTTGGATCTGTTTCTTGGGCATCCTTGTTGCTAAAAAATCATAGATTTTTTTTTTGGTTTTATTTTGGTTTGGTTTATTTTTGTTTATTTTATCTTATTTGGAGAGCCTTTCTGGTTTATTTGTTTAACTATTCTCCAAGTCTATTTTCCTATATATGGACTTGGTGTTAAAGCCAAGATCTGCATTTCTGGAACGAATGCCTTGGCCACATGTGGTTATACTTCATGTTCTGTTAGGTCCTGCTGATGTTTTACTGCTATGTTCTTCAATAATCTCAGGAAAGGCTCTGGGTAGAGACCTGCAGTTTTTTAGTACACCCACAGTGGCTGGACCTAAGGCAGATCTGATTATTTCCTTTCTTGTCTGAATTTTGTAAAATGCTGTCCCTAGTTTGGATCAGAACTATCACTAGAGAAATGTCCCTATCTGGGATTCCAATTAAGTGCTGTTGACCCTAGCCTTCTGTCACCTAGCTGGCACGTTCAGAACAAGGGAACTACAGGTTTCTCCTTATTCTGGACTCCATATCTTGGTTGACTAATTGTCAGCTTCTTTGGTACACTCTTCTGTATTGGAGAAATCTCTCTGTGTCTTCCTATTTAAGTAGGCTTAAAAATTACTTTCTATTTCTGTAATTGGATTTCTGTATCACAGCTTAGCTTACTACTCCCTATGGACCTTAATGGGGGTACTTGTGGGGGAAATCTGGGCCGTATTACTTCTTCCTATTTTTCCATCTTTGCTGTTATCTATGAAGACAACTTCTTCAATATGTTTATCAGAAAAGGGGGACATGTGTAGAGATATAGAATGATAATGGAGATGTACAAATTTTTAAAGGGATAAAAAAGGAGATGTAAACAAATTTTTAGGCTAAAGGGAGGAAGGTAGTTGATTTGGAGCAAGATGAGGAAAAGAGTGGGCATGATTGTGGGAAACAATTTCCTGGAAAGGACAAGAAAAGATGAGATCAAACTTTTATGAGTAGGGATTAGTCTTGGAAGCAATAAGAACAACCTCTTAATTTTATAAAGAAAAAGAGGAAAAGATAATGAGGGAATATTTCTGAATATGTAAGATGAGAAATTAGGGAGAAGCAGATATTATCAACTTCATTTTGCTTTTGATGAAGTATGTTGTAAGGTCCTTCACAAGGACTGTTGAGGAGGGGCTCATATGGGAGTCCTCAGGCAAGTTGAGAAGATTTCAAACATCTGCTCTGGAGAGTATGATTACAAATCCATTTAGGAGTAGGATAATTGCCTTGTTCCAATGCAGGCAGGCCCATTTTTGATTACATAATATAAACTCAATCTGCATTTCTTAAGAAATATTCTTATCTGTTCAGAAGCATATCAATATGAATAAAGGATGTGGTGAGAGAACTCTACTGTGGCATTTGACAAAATGAAATTGGCAATAAGACAAAGGAAAAATGGATTGGAAAGTACAGTGTAGAACTGAATGGGTGCATAAACATGTCAATATAGGAAAGGGAACAAAGTATTACCAGTGTAGCTGTGATGGCCTAGGAAAGGACTAAGAGTTAGAGAGAATAGTAGTCATGGTACAGAGCATGGTACAGGTGAAGAGCAGAGTTAAAAGTTATAAGGTAGAGAGGAAGATTATAAAATAATATACTAATTATGATCCAGAGTTCATGAACATGTACATGGAACACTTGGTCATCATAAGATTATGGAAATGACATTTCTGTGTATAGGTGAAATAGATCAGAAAAGTACATCATAGGGACTCAATATGCTGAGGAAATGGGAAGTTACGTTATTTGAGGGAGCACTGATGTGTGTGTTCAGGTTAAGACAGAAAAAGAATGGTGAACTTGGCATGAAATTCTTATTTATTTATTTTTTTATAATTAAGTTTTTTTATTTTTACTTTACAATTCTCAGTTCCATGTAATTTTGACTTCCAGGTTTTCTTCCCCCTCTTCTCCACCTACCTCCCCAAGAGGCCATGGAATCCAATATATTTTCTACATATAACTTGGCATTGAACTTATTTACACAATACTCAAGTTGTAAAGACAAAATATGACCAATGGAATGAATCATGAGAAAGAAGAAACAAAACCAAAAAAAAAACAAAACCAAAGAAACAAAAGAGAAAAAAAAAACAAAGAGAAAAAAAGGAGAGCAAACAATGTGCCTCAGTCTGCATGCATACTTCATAGTTCTTTCTCTGGATGTAGATAGCTCTCTCCGTCATGAGTCCTATGGAGTTGTCTTTGAACCTTGTACTGCTGAAAAGAGTGAAGACTATCAGGGTTAGTCATCACAGAATCCATATATCTGTGGTTGTGCATAATGTTCTCCTGGTTCTGCTCCACTCACTCAGTATTATATCGTGTAGGTTTTTCCATGTTATGATGAAGTCCGTATCATCCCCATTTCTTTTTTTTTTAGGAATAGAAAAATAAGTTTGTTTTAATATATAAATGCTATATATAATGATTATATATATATATATATATATATATACATATATACATGTACATGAAGAAATATCTTTCTTTTTTTCTTTAATTTAATTAATTTATTTAATATATTTAGTTTTCAGCATTGATTTTCACAAGAGTTTGAATTACAAATTTTCTCCCCATTTCTACCCTCCCCCCAACTGCAAGATGGCACATATTCTGGTTGCCCTGTTCCCCAGTCAGCCCTCCCTTCTGTCACCCTACTTCCCTCCCATCCCCTTTTCCCTTCCTTTCTTGTAGGGCAAGATAAATTTCTACACCCCATTGCCTGTGTATCTTATTTTCTAGTTGCATGCAAAAACTTTTTTTTTTGTTTTTGAACATCTATTTTAAAAACTTTGAGTTCCAAATTCTCTCCCCTCTTCCCTTCCCACCCACCCTCCCTAAGACGGCAAGCAATTCAACATAGGCCACATGCGTATCATTATGTGTAACCCTTCCACAATACTCATGTTGTGAAAGACTAACTGTATTTTGCTGCTTCCTAAGCTATCCCCCTTTATCGAATTTTCTCCCTTGACCCTGTCCCTTTTCCAAAGTGTTTGTTTTTGATTACCCTACTCCTTCATCTGCCCTCTCTTCTATCATTCCCCCCTTTTTTATCTTCTTCCTCCTTCTTTCCCGTGGGTTAAGATACCCAATTGAGTGTGTATGATATTCCCTCCTCAGGTCAAATCTGATGAGAGCAAAATTTACTCCTTCCCCTTCACCTGCCTTCTCTTCCCTTCCTACAGAACTGCTTTTTCTTGCCACTTTTATGCGAGATAATTTACCCCATTCTATATCTCCCTTTCTCCCTCTCAATATATTCCTCTCTAATCACTTAATTTGTTTTTATTTCTTTTATATATCATCCCTTCATCTTGAACTCACCCTGTGTCTGCTCTCTCTCTCTCTACCTACATATACACACATATACATATATATATATATACATACACATATATGTATATATCCACATACACATATATGTATATATATATACATACACATATATGTATATATGTATTTATGTGTGTGTGTGTGTATATATATGAATATTCCCTTCAGCTACCCTAATTTTGAGGTCTCATGAATCAAACACATCATCTTTCCATGTAGGAATGTAAACAAAACAGTTCAACTCTAATAAGTCCCTTGTGATTTCTTTTTCTTGTTCTTTTTCTTGTTAACCTTTTCATGCTTCTCTTGATTCTTGTGTTTGAAAGTCATATTTTCTATTCAGCTCTGGTCTTTTCACTGAGAAAGCTTGAAAGTCCTCTATTTTATTGAAAATCCATATTTTGCCTTGGAGCATGATACTCAGTTTTGCTGGGTAGATGATTCTAGGTTTTAATTCTAGCTCCATTGATCTCCGGAATATCGTATTCCAAGCCCTTCGATCTCTTAATGTAGAAGCTGCTAGGTCTTGGGTTATTCTGATTGTGTTTCCACAATACTCAAATTGTTTCTTCCTGGCTGCCTGCAGTATTTTCTCCTTGATCTGGGAGCTCTGGAATTTGGTGACATTATTCCTAGGAGATTTCTTTTTGGGATCTATTTGAGGAGGTGATCAATGGATTCTTTCAATTTCTATGTTGTCCCGTGGCTCTAGAATATCAGGGCAGTTCTCCTTGATAATTTCTTGAAAGATGATATCTAGGCTCTTTTTTTGATCATGGCTTCCAGGTAGTCCAATAATTTTTAAATTATCTCTCCTGGATCTATTTTCCAGGTCAGTGGTTTTTCCAATGACATATTTCACATTGTCTTTCCACTTTTTCATTCCTTTGGTTCTGTTTTATAATATCTTGATTTCTCATGAAGTCACTAGCTTCCACTTGCTCCAATCTCATTTTTCAGGTAGTATTTTCTTCAGTGGTCTTTTGGACCTCCTTTTCCATTTGGCTAATTCTGCCTTTCAAGGCATTCTTCTCCTCATTGCCTTTTTGGTGCTCTTTTGCCAGTTGAGTTAGTCTATTTTTAAGGTGTTGTTTTCTGCATTATATTATTCAGTTTTTTTTTGGGGGGGGGTTCTCCTTTAGCAAGTCATTGACTTGTTTTTCATGGTTTTCTCACATCCTTCTCATTTCTCTTCCCGATTTTTCCTCTACTTCTCTAACTTTCTTTTCCAAATCCTTTTTGAGCTCTTCCATGGCCTGAGACCAGTTCATGTTTTTCTTGGAGGCTTTTTGTTCTAGGCTCTTCAACTTTGTTGATTTCTTCTGTCCGTATGTTTTGGTCTTCTTTGTCACCAAAGAAAGATTCCAAAGTCTCAGACTGAATTTGGGTGTGTTTTCACTGCCTGGCCCTGTTCCCGGCCAACTTACTTGACCCTTGAGTTTTTCAGCAGGGTATGACTGCTTGTAGAGTAAAGAGTTCTATATCCCAAACTTGGGGGAAGCACTGTTGATTTCAGAAGTATTACAGCCACCTCTGCCACACCAGCACTCCTCCTTCCTCAAGAACCCCCAACACAGACTGGACTTAGATCTTCAGCAGGCTCTGCACTCCTGCTCTGGTCTGCTGCTTAATTCCTCCCACCAGGTGGGCCTAGGGCTGGAAGAAACTGCAGCTATTGTTCTGTAGCAGCCCCACCTCTGCTGGCCACCCCACCCCCGGGGCAGTGGCTAAACAGCAACCTCCTTCTGCTCCCCTCAGCTTTTGCCACTAACCTACTCTGTTGTCTTTGGTGTTTGTGGGTTGAGAAGTCTGGTAACTGCCACAGCTCACTGATTCAGGGTGCTAGGGCCCGCTCTGCCCAGCTCCTGGTCTGATTGGTCCACGCCACCCACGCTGGGCTCTGCTCCATTCCACTCTGCTCCCAGCTCCATGTGGGATAGACCTTACCCAGAGACCATCCAGGCTGTCCTGGGCTAGAGCCCTGCTTCCCTCTGCTATTTTGTGGGTTCTGCAGTTCTTCTCTGTTGTCTTTGATGTTTGTAGGTTGAGAAGTCTGGCAACTGCCACAGCTCACTGATTCAGGGTGATAGGGCCCGCTCCGCCCAGCTCCTGTTCTGGTTGGTCCACGCCAACCCATGCTGGGCTCTGCTCTCCTCCGCTCCCAGCTTCATGCATGAAAGACCTCACCTAGCAACCATCCAGGCTGTCCTGGACTGGAGCCCTGCTTCCCTCTGCTATTTTGTGGATTCTGCAGTTCTAGAATTGGTTCAGAGCCATTTTTAGTAGGTTTTTGAAGGGACTTGGTGGGGAGCTCATGTTAATCCTTGCTTTCCAGCCATCATCTTGTGTCAGGACCCATGTTTTAATCCAGGCAAAATGGGCAAAAGTGAAAAAGAAAAAGATTTTAAGGGAGTAGAAATTTGCAAATGACAGACCAAAGCTGACATGTAGATGATAACCAATGTAAATAAAGAGATAGTAAAAAAAAAGCATCCAGGTAACCAAGATGAAATGAAGTTCCTTAACTCAGGTGAATTTACATGCTAGGATCCTGAAAGTCCTGACAGATGTGATTTCTGAGCCAATGATAGTAAGTAAAAGATCAGGGAAAATAGGAAAGATACTAAAAGATAAAAATGGGTAAATGTCCCAGTTTCACCAAAAAGAAAGAAAACAGTCTATAAAACTTTAGATGATGAGCTTGACTTCAGTTTCTGGGAAATTTCTAAAAGAGATAAAGAAATATTTAACAAATATCTCAAAAGATAAATGATGATGAAGCCAATTTGGCTTGATCAGAAGACATCATTCAGCAATAGCCTAATTTCCTTTTTTTGTGGAATTACTAGATAACTAAAATTCTATGGATAAAATACACATACATTTTAGCAAAGTATTTAGCAAAGTATCTCATGATAATCTTACTTAAACAGGAGAGATTTATTTATTTTCCAATATTCCAATTAGACAGATTCAGAATTAGGCGAATGGCATGAGTGATTGAATAATTTTTAAGGATTCATTGTCAACATGGCTAGAGATCTTATGTTGGTTGGCAAAATGGCCTTTGTTTTCTTTGAGTGACTCAGTTTACCTCATTAAGTCTTGCTGGGTGTTGGGCCTGCTGCTTCTCTTCTGGGGCAGGAAGCCCAGAGAGGCATGCCTGGGAGCAGAGAACTTCCTGTGTGATGATTCATGGGGGTGGCTGAGGGGAGGTGTTAATCTAGTCTATGTGGACGTGAACCTCCCGGGGTCCTAGGGGGAGGGGTCAACTCAAGAACCAATCAGCCCTGGTCATTCAGGCTGTGCATGATGATGTCAAGAACTCTATAAGAGGAGAGAAGACAGCTTGAAGAGCCCTTTTTTTTCTTTCTGTTGGAGCCAGATACGCCTACAGCCAAAGCTGCCGGTAGCAGAGCTGACCCACGTGTGGACCGAGGAGTGCTGAGCAAGGACTTGAGGCCAGTGGGTAATCTTCTTACCATAGAGGGGAAGCATGTATATGATTTTGCTTTATACCATCATGCTTCTCTGTGGCCTCCTGGTTACTCTTGTGAGGTGGACTTATTGGGCCTGGAAGCTTTTGATCAAAATGTCAAAATGGGGATGCTAGTTCATGGGTCTGTTACTGTGGAGTTTAAACACATGCTTTAATTCTTCTGCCTTCTACTTAGAGAATTCCTTATATCCTGCAGTTCCGAACCTTTCAGGCATATATATGATTCTCTTTGAAATCATAAATTCTGCCTTCATAATATAGATCTCCATACTTATGGATCTGTGCATATTTTGCACTGTTTAAAATTTTTATCAATGGCTTAGGAAAAGGAAAAGAAGTTATGCTCATCACATTTGCAGATGTCACAATGCTGGAATTGATAGCTAAAATATATCGCTGAATCACTGGACCTAAAAAGTTAATAGCTGACTTTAATAAGATGAAATCAAATCTAAATGAATATAAAGTCTTTCATTTGGGTATTTAAAAATTAACTTCAAGTGTAAAAGATGAGGATGTAAAGATATAAAGGATGGATAGACATAAGCTATTCTGAAAAAAATTGAGGTCTAACTGGGCTATAAACTAAATAGGGATGAGCAGTGCGATATATTAGTAAAAATGCTAATGTAATCTTGAGCTACATTGAGAAGGGCATAATTTCTAGAAATAGTAAGCCAATGGACTAATTTACTGTGTCCTCATAACATGAATGGCATGTCATGCTTAGTACTGGATACTATGGTTTAAGAAGGAACTTGATAAGTTAGAGAATGTTCAGAGAAAGATAAACCAGGATAATGAGCTTGAGTCCATATCATATGAAGATCCCTATGGCAAATAGAGATTTCTTTCCTTTATTGACTGAAATATGTATGCATGTATGTATGTACATATGTATGTATGTATATATATGTGTGTGTATGTATATATTTGTGTTTATATTATCATTGAAACACACTTGAGATGACAAAGTGACCCTATTTTTCATTTGCAAAGATTTGTTGTCCTGAGCATATTTTGAAGCATAAATTAAGAAGTGAAATATACAAATTGAGGAAGAAAACATTCAAGGTGAGAGAAAACCAATGTTACAATAAGGAGCTTTTCTAACTAAAGTAGCATTTTGATTTGCTTAATACACTAATGACGCAAATTCTTAAATAAATATGGCAAAATACCTTTTATTATTGACTTACATGAAGCCTCCAATGTATAGCTGTGCTAAAGTTTGAATTCTACTAACCTGCTATGAAGATTGCAATGTACTTGTATGATACTTTCACATATTGAAATTAAGTTCTTACTATTAACATCTGCAAAGTTTTGAGTAATTTGGGTACCACTCAAAAATACTTGCATTTGATTTACAAATCAAAATTTAAATGCAGCTAAAGATCCTTCCAGATCCAGCCACAGTACATGGAAAAATGGTATCATAAAAATTGAACTAACTCCATGCAAATCAAAGCAGGATGACAAAGGCTGCTCAAATATCATTAAAACCCCCATCATGGCCACATTCCATAGCTATGATGCAGAGTGAAAAGCTTTCATTTATAGTTTCATTTTTCAATCTCTTAGCTGAGATAGAAATGATTTCCTACTGTAAATTGCTTTCCAGAAGCAAAAAAATGGATAGCTTTTCAGCTAAACAAGCCTACATTCCTACCTAAAGTTTTGCTTTTAGGAACTCTCCCCCTCCTTCACTTTAGAGACTAAAGTATCCTATTCAGCACTCAGTGGATTTGAATTATGCAGTGCCTAAGAATGTGAAAATAAATTCTTTGTAAACAATCACTGAGATTTAATACATTTTGCCAACGTTTGGGAGATTATTTCAACACTTCCTCACATGACTAGTTTGGGAGCAGCAACAAGATAACATTCTACATTCTGATCGTATTAAGGCTTGCATGTTCTTATTGAAATTTAGTACTAATTAACATTGACAAATTACCGGAAAATGACTTAGGAATATGACAGCATGCCATCTTTGCCAGTTCAAATTCTTGTATCTCTTGGACCCCTGTCAATATTGGACATATGTGAGAAAGCATAAAATGATAAGGATAACATGCATAGTAAGGGAATACTCTTCTCTAACTCTTATATTTGAGAGGTGAAATGAATGAGTCATCAGAGCAGCCAAGCAGCCAGAAAAGGATTATATAATTATAGATCTGGAACTGAAAGGAATCTTTAAGTTACATCATGCAATTCCCTCACTTTGATAATAAGTAAAATGTAATCCAGGGAAGTTAAATACCTTATTGAAGGTCATGTAGGTAGTAAGTAACAAGGTTAGAATTTTAACTTGTGTCCTGTGACTCAAAGATTGGTGCTTATTCTTTATTAATTTATTAGAGGAAGTTAGACATACCAAATCAAGGAGTACAATTCCATTCAACAAACTTTTATCAAAGGACTACTGTAAACAAAACACTGGGATCAGCATGAAAAATCTTTTGGAGGGGGCGGAGCCAAGATGGCGGCTGGTAAGCAGGGAATAGTCTGAGCTCCCTACCGAGACCCTCCAAAAACTTATAAAAAATGGCTCTGAACCAATTCTAGAATGGCAGAACCCAAAAAACAGCAGAGGGAAGCAGGGCTCCAGCCCAGGATAGCCTGGATGGTCTCTGAGTGAGGTCTATCCCACACGGAGCTCGGAGCTGGGAGCTGGGAGCTGGGAACGGAGTGGAGCAGAGCCCAGCCTGAGCGGCGTAGACCATCCAGACCAGAAGCCAGGCGGAGGGGGCCCTAGCGCCCTGATTCAGTGAGCTGCGGCAGTTACCAGACCCCTCAACCCACAAACACCAAAGACTGCGGAGAAGGTTAGTGGGAAAAGCTGCGGGAGTGGAAGGAGTTCCGGTTCGGCTTCCAGCCCCGGGGGCAGCGGAGGTGGGGCAGCTACAGCTGTTGTTACTTCCGGCTCCAGGCCCACCTGGTGGGAGGAATTAAGTGGCAGATCAGAGCAGGGGTGCACAGCCTGCCGAAGATCTAAGCCCAGTTCGGGTTGGGGGTTCTTGGGGAAGGAGCAGTGCCGGTGTGGCAGAGCTGGCACCTCCCCCCAAAATATGGAACATAGAACTCTGTAATCTACAAGCAGTCATTCCCCACTGAAAAACTCAAGGGTCAAGTTAGTTGCCTGGGAATATGGCCAGGCAGCGAAAACGCACCCAGATTCAGTCTCAGACTTTGCATTCTTTCTTTGCTGACAAAGAAGACCAAAATATACAGACAGAAGAAATTAATAAAGTCAAAGAGCCTACAACAGAAACCTCCAAGAAAAACAGGAACTGGTCCCAGGCCATGGAAGAGCTCAAAAAGGAGTTGGAAAAGCAAGTTAGAGACGTAGAGGAAAAATTAGGAAGAGAAATGAGAAGGATGCGAGAAAACCATGAAAAACAAGTCAATGACTTGCTAAAGGAGACCCAAAAAATACTGAAAAATACACTGAGGAAAACAACACCTTAAAAAACAGACTAACTCAAATGGCAAAAGAGCTCCAAAAAGCCAATGAGGAGAAGAATGCCTTGAAAGGCAGAATTAGCCAAATGGAAAAGGAGGTCCAAAAGACCACTGAAGAAAATACTACCTTAAAAATGAGATTGGAGCAAGTGGAAGCTAGTGACTTTATGAGAAATCAGGATATTATAAAACAGAACCAAAGGAATGAAAAAATGGAAGACAATGTGAAATATCTCCTTGGAAAAACCACTGACCTGGAAAATAGATCCAGGAGAGAGAATTTAAAAATTATTGGACTACCTGAAAGCCATGATCAAAAAAAGAGCTTAGATACCATCTTTCAAGAAATTATCAAGGAGAACTGCCCTGATATTCTAGAGCCACAAGGCAAAATAGAAATTGAAAGAATCCATCGATCACCTCCTCAAATAGATCCCAAAAAGATATCTCCTAGGAATATTGTCGCCAAATTCCAGAGCTCCCAGATTACGGAGAAAATACAGCTAGCAGCCAGAAAGAAACAATTTGAGTATTGTGGAAACCCAATCAGAATAACCCAAAATCTGGCAGCTTCTACATTAAGAGATCGAAGGGCTTGGAATGCGATATTCCGGAGGTCAATGGAGTTTGGATTAAAACCTAGAATCACCTACCCAGCAAAACTGAGTATCATGCTCCAAGGCAAAATATGGATTTTCAATAAAATAGAGGACTTTCAAGCTTTCTCACTGAAAAGACCAGAACTGAATAGAAAATTTGACTTTCAAACACAAGAATCAAGAGAAGCATGAAAAGGTAATCAAGAAATGGAAATTGCAAGGGACTTACTAAAGTTGAACTGTTTTGTTTACATTCCTACATGGAAAGATGATGTGTATGATTCCTGAGACCTCAGTATTAGTGTAGTTGAAGGGAATATGCATATATATATGTTTATGTATATATATATATATATAAGTGAATGTGTATGTATGTATGTATCTATGTGCATATGTATGCATGTGTATGTATGTATATATATATATATATGTCTGTTTTTATATATATATATACATATATATATGTAAAAGAGAGAGAGCAGACACAGGGTGAGTTGAAGATGAAGGGAAGATATCTAAAAGAAATAAAATGAAATTAAGGGACTAGAGAGCAACATACTGAGAGAGGGAGATAGGGAGAGATAGAATGGGGTGGATTATCTCGCATAAAGGTGGCAAGAGGAAGCAGTTCTGTGGGAGGAGGGGAGAGGGCAGGTGAGGGGGGAATGAGTGAACCCTTGCTCTCATCAGATTTGGCCTGAGGAGGGAATAACATACATACTCAGTTGGGTATCTTACCCCACAGGAAAGAAGAGGGAGGAAGATAAAAAAAAATAAAAGGTGGGGATGATGGAGGGGAGGGCAGATGGGGGTGGAGGTAATCAAAACAAACACTTTGGAAAGGGGACAGGGTCAAGGGAGAAAATTCAATAAAGCGGGATGGGTTGGGAAGGAGCAAAATGTAGTTAGCCTTTCACAACATGAGTATTGTGGATACATGCATGGCCTAGGTTGAAGTGCTCGACTTCTTAGGGAGGGTGGGTGGGAAGGGAAGAAGGGAGAGACTTTGGAACTCAAAGTTTTAAAAACAGATGTTCAAAAACAAAAAAAAGTTTTTGCATGTAACTAAAAAATAAGATACACAGGCAATGGGGCGTAGAAATTTATCTTCCCCTATAAGAAAGGAAGGGAAAGGGGGATGAGAGGGGAGGGAGGTGATAGAGGGGAGGGCTGACTGGGGAACAGGGCAACCAGAATATATGCCATCTTGGAGTGGGGGGGAGGGTAGAAATGGGGAGAAAATTTGTAATTCAAACTGTTGTGAAAATCAATGCTGAAAACCAAATATGTTAAATAAATAAATTATTAAAAAAAAACAGATGTTCAAAAACAAAAAAAAAAGTTTTTGCATGCAACTAAAAAATAAGATACACAGGCAATGGGGCATAGAAATTTATCTTGCCTTAGAAAAAAGGAAGGGAAAAGGGGATGAGAGGGGAGGGGGGTGATAGAGAGGAGGGCTGACTGGGGAACAGGGCAACCAGAATATATGCCATCTAGGAGTGGGGGGTGTAGAAATGGGGAGAAAATTTGTAATTCAAACTGTTGTGAAAATCAATGCTGAAAACCAAACATGTTAAATAAATAAATTTAAATAAAAAACAAAACAAAACAAATAAAAAAATAAAAAAATACAAAAAAAAAGAAAAATGTTTTGGAATAAATTAGTGCCAAGAGTTGGTACTGTCAAGAAACATTCATGGTTGTAAATTCTCAAGGACAGCAAGGTAGTGTAGTAGACAGAGTACTGGACCTGGAATCAGGAAGACTCATCTTCCTGACTTCAAATTTGACCTCAGACATTTAGTAGTTGTGTGACCCAGGGCAAGTCACTTGACCTGTTTCTCTCAGTTTCTTCATCTTTTAAATGGAGAAGGAAATGTCAAAGTATCTCTAGTATCTTTGTAAAGAAAACTCCAAAGGCGGTCACGAAGAATCATCCATGACTGAAAAATGACTAAAAATAAATTCCCAAATTTCCCATAGTTTCAAAAATGGCTTTTTAGAAAAGATGAATTACACCTAAACTTTAGGGTTGATCTGAAAAGAAGAATATGCTATCCTGTCTCTTGGGTTTACCAATTAACAATACAATAAGTGGTTAAATCAACCACAAGTCCAGACCAATATGGGGATTTTAGCATTCTACAGATCAGTTCAACTTAAGTATTAATTAATAACCCAAAATGTGAAAGGGACTGTGCGCAACATCTCATACTAAGATGAAACACAAGTGGAAAGAATTGTGGTTTAGTACCTAAGTTAAGTCTTTTTTTGCTAATTATTATTCTGTACTATTTTGGACAATTTAATTAAACCCTTTGCACCTGATCAATATCTTCATCTGCAAAATAAGAATGGAAAATCTGTAAAAACAAACTAAGTGGCTGTTGAGTTCCTTTCTACTCTCTAAATTTATGGAACTATTATAATACAGATTTGAGAACTGACTGATACTCTCAGATTTGTGGGTAAGAAGAATAAGCTTTTCCCCTTATGTCTGAGGTTTGGACTTTTATAATTTTTGACCTATGAGACTGATTTTAGTCTTCCCCAATAGTGTTGTAATGGGACCTGCTGTCTACAGAAAAGTACAAGACAAGACAAGGGGTATCATGAGCTTAGCAGCAGTATCAGGTGCAGTGGTGATGTAAGCTGTCTCATCTGGGACTCGATGAGCAGATTAGCTGAGCTGTATGAAAAGCAGCAGCTGAATGACTGGTGTGGGCATAGGGTGTGTGTGTGTGTGTGTGTGTGTGTGTGTGTGTGAGAGAGAGAGAGAGAGAGAGAGAGAGAGAGAGAGAGAGAGAAGAGAGAGAGAGAGAGCAAGCAGAGACAGAGACACAGAGAGACAGAGATAGAAGGAGGAGGAGGAAGAGGTGGGAGGAGGAAGAGGGATGAGAGAGAAAGGAGGAGACGAAGGTAGGCAGAGTAGAAAGGAAAATCATACTCTAAATTTGCCCTATGGGAGGGTGTAGATATAACCTGAGAAGATTGAGAACTACCCCCTTCCAAAAGGTAAACAATAGTAGAAGAGAAAAGAAAAAAAAAAGCTGTCCAATATTGCCTCCACAGGTTACACTATAATACTAGGACAACACAGTCTTGATCTTCAAAAATATAAAATAGGGAACCACTTAAAAGATGTGAAATATTACAAGGCAGAACTGAATTTGGTAAATACACCTATGATTGTATAAATGAGTCACAAAAATGTAACATTATGATTTTATGGGCACCCTGGTGCTTAGTTGGTTGTGGCGACCTTGTTTCATATCGACAAATTGCGAATTGCAATTTGAATAGGGAATCTGATCTCATTATTGACGTTATTCAATACTCATGGACCCGGATTTCATGAGTTTGGTGTGTTTTTTTTTAATTTCACTGGCCCGTCCTTCACAAATGCTGAGCTACAACTTCATAACAGGCCTTCCTTCATCAGTCGTGATACCTGAGAAAGTTAATCTCCAGAATTATTATACATGCCAAATGATTATTGATTATTTCAAGTTAGTCTTTGTTTTTGTTTTCCTGCTCCCAGAAATACAATATAAATTTAAACTAGGTTCAAAAGACATTTCTGAATAAACAGCACAGATCAGCATGTCTATCTGCTATGGAAAACAATTTTTTCCATATTTCAAAATATATTCATCCAAACCATAACCCTGGAACAATTTTTGTATAATAAAATCTATATATTGTATAGCACTGAGCCTAAGTGTTTTTAGTCTATGGCACAGTTTAATGAGATCACAAATGATTCTACAAAATATCTAAATTTAGAGGATATTTGAATGTTTTATTCCTGTGGTGTTTGCTTTTTATAAAACTTTTTATCATCATAATTATTTCTGTTACTATTTTAAAGCTATAGCTGCTACTATATAGTTTCATGACTATCAGGAATAATACCTCACTGGAACTTTATTTCCTTAAGAAAAGTAATATACGGGCAGCTAGGTGGTGCAGTGAGTAGAGCACTGACTCTGGAGTCAGGAGGACCTGAGTTCAAATCCAGCCTCGGACACTTGACACATGTAATAGCTGTGTGACCTTGGGCAAGTCACTTAACCCCAATTGCCCTACCAAAAAAAAGAAAGAAATGAAAAGTGATGTATTTAAAGTCCAAAAGACTTGAATTCAAATCCATCCTCAGATACCTGTGACATTTGATGCATCACTTAACCTCTCTCAGCCTTACTTTCCTCATCTACAAAATCAGAATGATGAGTAAGTACCTCATGGGGTTATTGTAAGTATGAAATGAGATAATATTTGGAAAGTGCTTAGAACTTAGAATGATGTCTAGAATGCTGTAGGTGCTATGGAAATGGGTAGCCCCTCCTGACAAAAAGCCTGAGAAAATATAAGTAGAATACTATGCAAATATTAAACCATTGTGAGACAAGATGGCAAAGAAAAATGCAAGTACTTGCCTGAGTTCTCCCCAACTGTCACCCTCCCAAAAATTTTAAATAATGCCTTAAAAATTCTGGAGCAGCAGCACCCACAAAAGGATGGAGTGAAACAATTTTCTAACCTGGGATGACTTAGAACATCAGTAGGAAAAGTCTTTTGAACTAGGGAGAGAGGACCACAGTGGAATGTAGTTAAGCTGAGGTCTCATCTCAGCAAACCAGCTGTAGACCTTTGGGACAACTGAATCAGTGACAGCAGTGGCAGTTTCTGGATCTCTAGGCCTGCAGATGATAAGAACAATTGGTCAGGAGATTACTGGGGTCCTTTTGCTGATGCCAGTGGCATGACTCTGTTGCATTGTTCATACTTTGATTTGAATCTCAGTGCTTGGTCTCAGTCCCAGAGTGAAGAGCCTGCATCTGGCAGTAGGGACCTTAGTCACAGCTTCAGCACAGAAAAGAGTGTTTCTGGTCACTCACAGGTAAGATCACAAGTCAAGAAAGTAATAAACACATCTCTCCTTACATCATACAACTTTGAAAGAACCAAAAATTCACAGGTCCCCAAAATTACCTCTGAAAACAGCTACAAAAAACCTGAAGCTTAGAACAGTACCCTCTAAACTCTGGAAGTAGAGCCCCACTTTAACATAAAGTTAAAATCAAGAAATAGGTTGAATAATGAATAAACAGAAGAAAAAATTCTAACCATGGAAAGTTAATATGGTGATGAAGAATATCAAAACACAAACTGAGAAGAATTCAAAGAAGTCAAAACTGTTATATCCAAAGCCTTAAAGAAAAATATGAACTGGTCCCAGGCCATGGGAGACTCAAAAATAATTTTTAAAATTAAGTAAGAGAAATGAAGGAAAAATTGGGAAAAGAAATATGAGTGATGCAAGAAAATCATGAAAAAAGTATCAACAACTTGCTAAATATAAGGCCAATCTGTAAGTGAAAGATGTTTCCTGCCCATTGAATAGGCCTCATGTGGGACCAACAAAGGGAGGCCTGATTAGAGGCAGGCCCATACCCTTTCACTAACTAGGTGTGAGGCCCCAGGCTCCATATCTTTTTGCTAAGAAGGCTCTGAGCCCTTAGGGCCCTGAACAGGATACAAAAGCTCTGAGGATGGCATTTTGCCTTTCTGGGAACATTCATTGGAAGAGTGTTGGTGAGGAAGCTCTGGGTAGCTGTTGGAGCCCCCCGGCCATGAAAACTCAGATATTGGACAGACAGCTAGAAGCATATCTACTGGTTTGTATTATTTGCTCTGTTGATATTTTTTCTGTGTTTATGATTTCTGTTTGTATTTGCTCTAAAGTTCAGGATGCTGACTTTTCCCCCTGAGCTAAGTGAATGACATATGTATTTTTGATTGAAGTGACATTGTAAACCCATTTAAGTTGCTGCCTTAGGAAAGCAGATCTAAGAACCTGTGCTGGAAGCCCTTCTGTGTGCTGGTGTTTTTGGTCTTATACCTCCACAGCAGCTGCTGGCAACATTGTTGTTACAGCAAAGAAGACCCAAAAAGTACTGAAAATAGTACCACCTTAAAAATAGAATAGGCCAAATGGTAAAAGAAGCAGAAAAATCCAATGAAGCATATAAAATGTCTTAAATAGTAGAACTTTCAAATTTATTGAAGAGAAAAACTCCTTAAAAAAGTAGAACTGTCCAAATGAGGAAAATGGTACAAAAATTATCTAAAAGAAAAGAACTTAAAAGGAGAATTGGGGCTTTTGTTTTATCGAACTCCTTCAACCTTGACATCCAGTAACTGCTCTGTCAACAATTCTTGTGCTACCATGAACCTGCAGCTCAACACAGTTCCTTTTGGCTTGGCAGGAGGAAGCTGAATAGGTGTGGAGACTGGAGGAAAGATATCATAGCCATCAGGTGTATATATTTTGAAAACCAATTGTAACATCTCTGTCAAGATCTGAGGCTTTTCTATTTACTACTTTAAGATCCTGTACTTAAGATGTAAAAGATTTCAGAATGAATTTAATTTCTGTCTTGCCTTATTGTAAGTAATGGTTAGGAAAGAAGGCTCTCAGGTAGAAGTTTAAAGTAAAAAGACTGAGACATAATGAATTGAGATTTGAAACTTCAAGCACTTTCTACTGCCAAGCAGTCATTACTGTAAATGTAAAGGTAAAAGTAAAATGTAAAAGTAAAAATGATGACTTAAGCCAATTGACTATTATTTAATGGCTATTTAATGTCCTTGCATATTTATATTTTGATATAATGTGACATCTTTCTTTAGCTCACAAGACAATTTCAGTCAAAACAAAAAGATGCATGATAACTTATGTCATTACCTGCCTAGACCTTAAACTCTTATTTCTTATCCCCCCTAATTCTCTTCCTCTTTGCTACTGGGACAAGGTATAGTTGCAAATTGAATTAGAAATGTAAAATGTTTGTGAATAGTGACAATTTTAGAAATTCAAAAACAATAAAAAAGTAGAATTGGGTAAATAAGAAAAGAAATATAGAATCTCACAGAAGAAAATAATTCCAAGTGGAACCTAATGACTTTATGAGCCATCAAGAAAAAATAAAACAAAATCAAAAGATTGAAAAAAAAGAAAATGTGAAATATCTCATTGGAAAAACAACTGACCTGCAAAATAGATCTAGGAGAGATTGTTTAAGAATTATTGGACGAACTAAAAGCTATAATCAAAAAAAAAGAATGAACATCATCTTTCAGGAAATTATAAAAAATTCTACTCTGATATTCTAGAAGCAAGGGGTAAAATGGAAAATCAAAAAAATCTGTCAATCACCTCCTGAAAGAAAGCCCAAAATAAAAGCTCCTAGGAATATTGTGGTCAAATTCCAGATCTTCCATATCAAGGAGAAAATATTGTAAGCAGCCAAAAAGAAAAAAGTTCAAATACTATGGAGTCAAAGTCATAATAACTAAGACTTAGCAGTTTCTACATTAAAATATTGGAAGGGGAGCCAAGATGGTGGCTGGAAAGCAGGGACTAGCGTGAGCTCCCCGCTGAATCCCTCCAAAAACCTATAAAAATGGCTCTGAACCAATTCTAGAACTGCAGAACCCACAAAACAGCAGAGGGAAGCAGGGCTCCTGCTCAGGACAGCCTGGATGGTCTCTGGGTGAGGTCTATCCCGCACGGAGCTGGGAGCAGAGCAGAGTGGAGCAGAGCAGAGCCCAGCATGAGCGGCACAGACCAACCAGACCAGGAGCCAGGCAGAGTGTGCCCTAGCGCCCCAAATCAGTGAGCTGCGGCAGTTACCAGACTTCTCAACCCACAAACACCAAAGACAGCGGAGAAGGTTAGTGAGAAAAGCTGCGGGAGTGGAAGGAGTTCCTGGTTTGGGAACCGCCTCTGGGGCGGCAGAGGTGGGGCAGCCACAGAAGTACAGTTGCAGTTGCTTCCGGCCCCAGGACCAACTGGTGGGAGGAATTAAGTGGCAGATCAGAGCAGGAACAAAGAGCCTGCTGAAGATCTAAGTCCAGTCCAGATTGGGGGTTCTTGGGGAAGGAGGAGTGCTGGTGTGGCAGAGCTGGCTGTATAGAAATTTCTTAAGTACAGGGCAGTTAGAAGGAGAATACATAGACAGAGATCATAGATATGATTTGAATACAATGGGAAAATTATTTTAAAAAATAAAATTTAGGGGTGAGAAAGAAGACCGCACTGGGAGAAGAGGAAAGGGAGAGATAGAATAGGGGAAATTATTTCATATAAAGAGGCATGAAAGAGCTTTTAAAGTGGAGGGGAAGGTGGGGGAAATGGGTGGGACAGTGTGAACCTCATTCTCATCACAATTGGATCAAAGAGGGAATAGCATACACAATCAGTTCAGTATATAAATCTATTTTACCATATAGGTAAGTAGGAGAGGAAGGGGACAGGAAAAAAAGGAAGCTCACAGAAGGAAGGTAGATTGGGAAAGGTAAAAGTCAGAAGCAAAACACTTTTGAGAACAGACAAGGTGAAAGGAGAAAGAGTAGGATTAACAGAGGGAAAATAGGATGGAGGGAAATATAGAGTTACTGACCACAACTGTGAAAAAGAAATACAACAAATTTTTTCCTCTGCTAAAGACATCATTTCTCAAATATATAGAGAACTGAGTATAATCTATAGAAATGAGACATTCCTTAATTGATAAATGATCATCATAAATCATCAAAAGATATGAACAGATAGTTTTCAGATGGAGTAATAAAAGTCATCTATTGTCATATAAAAAATGCACTAAATTGCCATTGATTAGAGAAACATAAATTAAAACAGCTTTGAGGTACCACACTATCAGATTGGCTAATATGATAGAAAAGAGAAATGACAAATGTTGGAGGGCATGGGGGAAAATTGAGATGATAATGTGTTGTTGGTGAAGTGGTATAGTGATCCAACCATTCTGTAGAGCAATTTGGAGCTTTGCCCAAAGGGCTAAAAACTATGCATACCCTTTGACCAAGCAATATCACTGCTAGGTATATATCCCAAAGAGATAAAAACAAAAAAAAAAGGAAAAGGGCCTGTATGTATAAAAATACTTGTTTCAGTTCTTTCAGTGGTAACAAAGAATTGCAAATGGAGGTGATACCTATCAATTGGGGAATGGCTGAATAAGTTGTTGTATATGATTGTGATGAAATACTATTTTTGCTATAAGAAAAGATGAGTAGGATGCTATCAGAAAAAACCTGCAAAGACTTACATTAGCTGATGTGAAGTCAAATGAGAAGAACCAAAACAATGTATTTAGTAACAGAAATATTGTATGGTGTTTAACTGTAAATGACTTAGCTATTCTCAGAAATACAATCATCCAAGTAAACTCTGAAGGACTTATGATGAAAAATGGTGTCTATCTCTAGAGAAAGAACTGATGGAGTCTCAGTGCACATAGAAAAATACTTCTTGGGGCAGCTGGGTGGAGCAGTGAGTAGAACACCAGCCCTGGAGTCAGGAGAACCTGATTTCAAATCTGGCCTCAGACACTTGACACACTTACTAGCTGTGTGACCTTGGGCAAGTCCCTTAACCCCAATTGCCTGGCCTTCCAAAAAAAAAAGAAAAAGAATTCTTTATTTTTCTTGTGCTCTTTTTCTGGTGTTTTCTTTCACAACATGACTAACATGGAAATATGTTTTCCATGACTGCATATGTATACCCTATATCAAATTGTTCACCTTCTCAATGAGGGGGAAATGGGAGGAAAGCAGGGACAGAATTTGTAACTCATTTTTTTAAATGAATGGTAAAAATTCTTTCTACATATAATTAGGGAAAAATAAAACATTAAATTTAAAAAAGAACCAACGATGTACCAGGAGCTGTTTTAGGTGTCTAAGAAACAAAGACAAAAAAAAAAACAGTTCTTGCCCTCAAAGAGCTTACAGTCTATGGAGAAGACATACAAATGGAAAAGCACATATAAAGTATATGCAAGATAAATGCAAAGGTCATTTTTAATTAAATTTTCTTTTTCGGTGAACAAAAGGATTAAAGCATTATGTGAATGTAGTTAGCTAGTAATAATGGCTTTAATAGTTATAGCAGTGGTAGTCACTGTTGTCATTGTAGTATGATTGCTAACCTAATATTAGGAACTGAATTTTTATTTAAAGTGTTATATCTAGAAGCACACCCAAGGTTGTGAAACAACAAGTATATCTTGATTATTTGAAGATGTGTTAATTAAAAGTTAAATGGAAATTACATGTATATGTATATATCAATACACACACAAGAGAAGCAGACTATTTAAAGAAAAGGTGTTGCACATCTTTTTATAGAGTAAAAACAGATCTCTACCTCATTTATCACTTTGTGTAAATCCTAACATAGATTTAATGGGTTTCCTTAAGTTTAAGGATTACATGTAGTCAGTATTAAGAATCTTGTCTCTAAAACTCCTCTTCTACCTTCAACTCCTTGTTCCGGTGTTTTGTAGAGTGGAGTATTGGAGTGTTTTGTATTTACTTCAAAGTCCATGTAATGCTAAGATAAATATTTACAAATCAGAAATTTGCCTAGGTGCTTACAAGTGTTATATAAATATTTAATATGGCTTACTTTCTTGCCATTTGAAACTTCACCCATTAAACACTGCATTTGATGTGGTATAGTTCGTAACAACAGCAGCATGGGAAAAGTGAATCTACCAGAGCACAGGATGAACTTTATTAATATTAATAGTGTTTTTGAACTCCAGGCATTTTGAAGATCAGAGAATTAGATATGATATCTCTGTTCTCTAAGCACAGTCTAAGTTATTTATTTTCCTTACTCTTCCTGCTGGTGATAAGTAAGGCCAAATCAAAAAACTGTTAGTAAAAGGTTGCTTTGGCTCTAGCACCTTTTTGCCCCCACTGAACATTTATATAAGAATGTAGAAAATGCTCGGAAATAACATTTAATAGAATGAAATATTAAGGAAAGAATTTAACTAAACAGTGAAAAGTTCATTATATTCATCTATGGACCAATGCGAAAAATAAAAAATGAAAAGCTAGAAGAAATGATGAATTTACCTCACAAACACACACACGCATGCATGGATGCATACAAACACATACACAAACACAATGAGATCGGCATCATTAAATAGCACAATTACCATAATTGCTTGTTCACAATTATTGGTTCTATAAATATTTAAATGCATTTCCTACCTTTCCAAGTTTTCTTTCTTCTGATACCTGCTAATGCTTCCTTATAAATATAGTGCCTCAGAGGCTCAGAGAAAAGCTTAATGAAATTTGAAATGGAATCTCTGGTATAAAAATTGTGAGATTGAGACTTTGGGAGATTTAGGGGATGAACTAGAGTTGCCAGGTAAGATTCTAATTTCATTTGACAGAGTCCATATTGGTTTGGTAACACTAGTCATGGCAGAGCATATAGGCAAGAGTCTATGTTGGCAGGAGCAACAAGCATGACAACTTTTGTTAAGTAGTGATTGGAGAAAGGGTTCAGAGACTAAAATCTGAGGATTTCAGGTGGGGTTGTACCAAGCAAACCTCTGCTCTCAAAAGCAAAGAACTCTAAATGGGGCAACTGAAACAAGATGATATTCATGGTTGTGCTTATTGCTGGCCAGAGCATTCAATATGATTTTCTTTTTTTTAAACTAATTCTTTTCTTGATTTTTTTCCTTCCATAAAGTATGATCAGTCATAAGTAAATTGTGACATCTATTAAGTAATTCTATGCAGGGCAGACAGTATGATGGACCACAATGTGGACTATCATGGAATACACAATATTAAAACAGGCCAGAGGTTTCAATTTCTTTCCAAAATACTAAGTCATCATCAATTAGAAGCTGTACTGATTATGAGATAATTTCATATTGTTTATTTTACTTTACTTCTATAAGCTCTTAATTAAGAGAGATGAACAATATAACTCAGGTCCAGGTATCCCTAGATTGATAATGTCATTGGAGGAACAGATTCAGATACCTTGCAGTAAAAGTATTTCAGGCATATCCTGACTTCCAAAGTAAGAAAGATTCAGAGTTGAGTCATGAAACAAGGAAAGGACCTGACTCAAGGCAGTGAAAGGAAAAAAGTATGGCATGGGAAATTTTTCTTGGCTCATATTACTATTGTAGGAATGAGCTGGAAGAGTGAGCATAAGTATTTCTTTATGCTTTTACTTTCCACTCTAAATCTGAAAACTTCATCAGCTAGTGATTTCTGCTTGTCATATTATATGTGTGTGTGTGTGTATATATATATATATATATATATATATGCATGTATATATATATGTATATATATATATATAATTTTTGTTAAATTCTTCCTATTCATCCCTTACTTTTACTTGAACAAGAAGAAAGACGCAGTAAAACATTTATCAAACTCAACATAATGTCACTTACGTTGTTGGTGGACTCTGAAAAAAAATGTGGAAATTGGGGCAGCCAGGTGGTGCAGTGAGTAGAGCACTGGCCCTTGAGTCAGGAGGACCTGAGTTCAAATCTGATCTCAGACACTTGACACATGTACTAGCTGTGTGACCTTGGGCAACTCACTTAACCCCAACTGCCCTTCCAAAAAATATGTGGAAATAATTCTTTGTTTAGACAATAAGCATATAAAGAAACCTGGATCTTTAAAGGGAAATGGATTGGTGTCAAATAGTGAAAGGATATTAGAGGGTTCCAGAAAGTAGACAGAATAGCAGACACACACACCCATGCTCACACACACACAAACATGTTTCTATATACCTCTTACGTAGAAACAACAGAAAATTGTGTGTGCATATATACATACATGTATACATACATAGACTCATATATTACATATGTGTATGTGTATGTGTCTTCTTGTTCCCACACCATTTACATTTCTTTTACTAGGTCTCTATATTATAAAAGCTTTTTCTTTGATGTCTATTAAAGATTATAAATATTGGTTATGGATATAGAAATGAAAATATTGTAACAATTTTTATGGATTAATACAATGTCTGGGTAATTATGAGCAGGAATTCTATCTATGATAATTACCATTGTGAAATAATTTTATTCATTGAATTCTCAAGGATGTTATAATATCTGGATTCTTTTTTACTATTTGTGTTGTGTTTTTGATGGGTAGGAATGGCCTATTGCATAATTCTAGGCATTAGTTCATACCTTGGTTTTCATCAACATAGTGGTGTACTGGAGCCAGCTTGTACCAAATCTGAAGAGTTGATTGTTAAATTTACACTGTGAGAATTTATACCTTAAAAAACCAGCAAAAGCAGGAGTGACTGGGGAGACTACTCCCTCCTCTAGTAGCAAGCCCCCACCCTCACCCATCTCCAATTCTTCTGAGCAGGGCCTGGACTGATAAAGCAAACCCCTCTAGTGCTGGAGGAGGGGAGGAGAAAGAAAAAACATAGACTGTAGAAGAAACAAGTGAAGAAGACCTGGGTTCAAGTCTCCACCTTTAATATACTGTGATCCTCAGTAAGTGACATAATCTCTCTGTGCTCTACAACTCTGAGATTAAATTGCAGTGAAGAAGCCGACTAGATTTTGTAGTAGTTTCCTCATTCAGGTGTTCCCTCTGTCAAGGAAATCAGTGTTCTACTCTCTAGCCTTATCTGTTTTAAATGTCGCATGCCTCCAGTAGAATGTTTGGTTCTTTTGAACCTGCATTGCTTTTCTGTTGGCTTGGTTTTTATTTTGTTTATTTTTTTGTCCCAGCACCTCTTAAGAACTTTAAATGTTTGTAAAATAATTCCATTTTGGGGTGTACAGGAATTCAGGGAAGATCAGTACCTCTGGTATGAAGGGTGCTGAGCACTTTTCAGGGTTGCTTTCCACCTTTGATATCTACCCCATCCACTCAACTCTAACCAGTGTCTCCAAGAACCTATGGCATGCACAGCAGCCACTGCCCAGTAAATCATTTCAGCAGATGGGCTGAATCAGTTTGAGGATAACCAAGGTGAGTTAAGGAGATGTCTACCCCAAGAATGTGAAGACTTCCCCAGCAGAATAGGAGGAAGTAAACAATTTGTTCCAACAGGCATTGAAGACAATGGAAGCAGGTATTTTGGAGTGCTGAGAGCTTGGTTAGACATTGAAGACACTTTTATCTTGCCACTTGATTCTAATCACTGGAAGAGAGAATAAGGTTGATGATGCAGCAAATCTGTCTCAAATCTAATTTATGCATAAGTCAAAAAACGTTAAACATACCATTTTATCATTTTTACCTAAGTCAAAGCTTTGTGGCAATGGGCAAGTGATGAAGCAGCAGGCACAGGTACACTACAGGTGCACGTAACATTGCTCACAGGCAGCACAGGCCATGGGCTTACCTTCTTATTAGACTTAAGTAGCACTGGGATTTGGCAGCCTCCTGAGTATCTGATCAGCTTTTTTCAAGGACTGCAGTGCTCACCTCCTGGTATGAGGAGCAGCCTAAAAAAGGTGTCCTAAAAATTTTCTGTTTCACCCAACCTAAAGTTGTCCTGCTTACTGAAGCAAAAGGGGATCACATCCTACCCTGTGGTTAAAACACATACAAAAAATGACAACTCCACAGTTTACCAGCAGGATTGTTTTGGATGAATGCAAATGTTTAACTTAGGGAGGATAAATCTATGATTGGTCCAGCACTCTGTGCCACACACTACCTTTATAAATCTCTCAAAAGTGGCAGCCCCAGAGCAAGCTGACTACCAGAAAACAATGTCAATAGATTAGACTGCTTCTCCCTGTGTGAGTAGTTGGTTGCTAACTTGGAGAGAAAGCTGGCCAGCACATTGTTGGAAACAGTGGACCAGCAAAGGAGTGGACAGCTTCTAGAGGTTTGGTGTACAGCACCACATTTAATCATCTGGGCCATAATATGCTGAAACATCAAGATTGGTTTGACAAAAATGGTGGGGAAATTCAGAAGCTGATAAATGAAAAAAAGAAAACTGCCCAATTTACCAGTAAGGTTGTTTGTCCATTTCCGAGAAGGAAGTGTTTAATTCCATCAAAAGTGAAGCACAAGCAAAGCTTAGTGAGATTCAGGATTCTTGGCTGATGAAATTCAGTTTTATGTTGATAGTAACAATCCAAATCATTTTTATGACACCCTGAATGCTATTTATGAGCCAAAGAGTTATGGTGCATCTCAACTACTCAACACTGATGAACACATTGATTAATAATAGGGACATGATTCTGGAAATATAGTCTAACCATTTCCACAGTGTTTTTCTTTTCTTTTCAAAAAATTCAATTATTTTTAGTTGTCAACATTCATTTCCACAAGATTTTGAGTTACAAATTTTATCCCCATCTCTCCCCTACCCCCCACCACAAGATGGCATGCATTCTGATTACCACTTACCCGATTATGTCCTCCCTTCTATCACCTGACCCCCCTTATCCCCTTACACTTTACTTTCTTGTAGGGTAAGATAGATTTCTATTTCCCATTGCCAATGTATCTTATTTTCCAGTTGCTTGTAAAAATAATTTTTAACATTTGTTTTTAAAACTCTGAGTTCCAGATTATCTCCCTTCCTCCATTCCCACTCACCCTCATTGAGAAAGCAATGTATATTAAATATAGGTTATACATGTGTAGTTATGCAAAACATTTCCATAATAGTCACGTTGTGAAAGACTATATTTCTTTCCATCCTATCCTGCACCCCCATTTATTCAAATTTCATTGTCTTTTGGTTTGGAGTGCTTCTCAGCATTATGGCAATCAAATGCCTTTGAGTCTTCCCTTTTTTTCAATCAAGTCTTCCATTGAATCAGGAGTCTTTGATGACATATGTAAGTAATAGGAAGGCTTAGCTCACATAAGTTTGAGACCCATGATTGTGATGCCTTCTGACCCTGAAGAAGTGCATGTATACTCTGAGGTTGGCATTTTTCTTGGGTCTCACTCACTGGAAGAGTATCATGTGATTTGATCAAATGAGACACTGAGTAGCCATTGGAGCCCCCCAGCTTTGAAAAACCCAGATGTTCCTGCTTCTCTTTTTGGTAAATATGTACATAATGTCTTGGACAAACAGCTAGAAGCCTATGTGCTGATGTGTGTTATTTTGCTCTGTTTATATAATTGCTGCTTGTAATTTCTGTTTGTGTTTTCTCTGAAATTCAGGATTTCTGACTTTTTCCCCTGAACTAAGTAAATGATATATGTATGTTTAATTAAAGTGAGATTGTAAATGCCTTAAAGTAGCTTTTCTCAGAAAAGCAGATCAAAGAACCTTGCTATAGTATCTGCCTAAAACAATCAGCAAGCATTACATGCAACGGGGATAAGCTAGATTAATTTCCAATAATATTGGGGGTGAAACAAGGATGTCCATTTTCACCCCTATTACTCAATATATTCCTCTATCACCCATGAAATTTATTTCATTTTTTAGAAATCATCCCTTCGTATTCAACTCATCCTGTGCCCTGTCTATATTCCCTTCAACTCCCCTAATACTGAGAAAGATCTCATGAATTACACACATCATCTTTCCATGTAGGAATGTAAACATAACAGTTTAATTTTAGTAAGTCCCTTATGAATCCTCTTTCTTGTTTACCTTTTCATGCTTCTCTTCATTCTTGTATTTGAAAGTCACATTTTCTATTCACCTCTGGTCTTTTCGCTGAGAAAGCTTGAAAGTCCTCTATTTTATTGAAAATCCATATTTTGCCTTGGAGCATGATACTCAGTTTTGCTGCGTAGGTGATTCTTGGTTGTAATCCTAGCTCCTTTGACCTCCTGAATATCATATTCCAAGCCCTTCCATCCCTTAAGGTAGAAGCTGCTAGATCTTGCATTATTCTGATAGTGTTTCCACAGTAATCAAAATGTTTCTTTCTGGCTGCTTCAATATTTTCTCCTCGACCTAAAAACTCTAGAATTTGGTGACAATATTCCTAGGAGTTTTCTTTTTGGGATCTTTTTCAAGAGCTGATCGGTGGATTCTTTCAATTTCTATTTTACCCTCTGCTTCTAGAATATCAGGGCAATTTCCCTTGAGAATTTCTTGAAAGTTGATGTCTAGGCTCTTTTTTTGATCATGGCTTTCACATACTGCAATAATTTTAAAATTATCTCTCCTGGATCTATTCTCCAGGTCAGTGGTTTTTCCAATGAGATTTTACACTGTCTTCCATTTTTTCATTCCTTTGGTTCTGTTTTATAATGGTTTCTCATAAAGTCCCTAACTTCCGCTTGCTCCAATCTAATTTTTATGGTAGTATTTTCTTCAGTGATCTTTTGGACCTCCTTTTCCATTTGGCTAATTCTGCCTTTCAAGGTATTCTTCTCCTCATTGGCTTTTTGGAGCTCTTTTGACATTTGGGTTAGTCTGTTCTTTAAGGTGTTATTTTCTTCAGTATTTTTTTGGGTCTCCTTTAGCAAGTCATTGACCTGGTTTTCATGGTTTTCTTGCATCACTTTCATTTCTTATCCCTATTTTTCCTCTACTTCTTTTACTTGCTTTTCCAAATCCTTTTTGAGCTCTTCCATGGCCTGAGACCAATTCATATTTTTCTTGGAGGCTTTTGATGTAGACTCTTTGACTTTGTTGACTTCTTCTGGTTATATGTTTAGATCTTCTTTGTCACCAAAAAAGGAATCTAGAGTTTGAGTCTGAGTCTGAGTCTGAATCTGAGTTCATTTTTGCTGCCTGTTCATGTTCTCAGTCAACTACTTGACACTTGAGCCTTTTGTCAGGATATAACTGCTTGTAGAGTAGAGAGTACTTTGTCCCAAGCTTTAGGGTCCAAGCACTGCTGCTTTCAGAGCTACTTCTACTCCACTGTCACCCCAGGCTCTGTCACCGCAGCTCTCCTCCTCCCCCAAAAACTGCCAACCAGGACCACCACAAAATCCAAGCATGACACAACAAGAGAGTCTGCCTTTGTGTGCACAAATATCTCCTTGCACTCCTGCTCTGATCTGCTGCTAGAATCTTCTCACTGTGTGAGCCAGAGACTCTGGAAGCAGCTGATGCTGTAGCTCTGGAAGCAGCCTCAGGAGTTTCCTGCTCATGCCACTGCCACCAGTGCAACACCTCCACCACCCCCAGGGCTGGTGATTGGACTGCTATGAACTCAATCCTGCAGTTTCCCCCTAACCTGCTCTTTTGCGTTTGTGGGTTGAAAAGTCTGGTAACTGCCACAGCTCACTGTTTCATGGCACCAAGTCCTGTTCTGACTGGCTGAATCTGGGTCTGGTCTGTCCTGGCACGGCCCACGGCTGCCCTCTGCTCTCAGCACTGAGCGATATACACTTCCGGGCAACCATCCAGCCTCTCCTGGGCTGGAGACCTGTTTCCCTCTGTTATTTCATGGGTTCCACAGCTCTAGAATTTGTTCAGAGCAATTTTTACTGGTTTTTGGAGGGATTTGGGGGAGAGCTTAAGCAAGTCCCTGCTTTCCAGCTGCCATGTTGGCTCTGCCCCCTAGCATTCTCCAATTCCAAAATTCTTAAGACAAACATTGACTGTCCTTGTATTGCTTCTGACCATGGTGTGAGCACTTGCCCTCTGTGAGTTGTCCATAAAATAGTCTTTTTGTAAGTCTACATTTGGCACTTGGCCAGCCCATTGAATTGTACTTTCGGGACTAGAGTTTGAAGGCTTGGTATTTTAGTTCAAGAGAGGACTTAAGTGTCTAAAATCTTACCTGGCCTGGTCATCTTCAGAATCTTCCCAAGAGAATTCTTATGGAAGCGATTCAGTTTCCTGGCATGGTGCTGGTATACTCTTCAGGTTTCACATGCATACAATAGTGAGATCAACACAGCAGCTCTGTAGACCTTCACCTTGCTAGTCTGTCTAATATTTCTCTCCCACACGTTGTTTTGGAGCCTCTCAGACATCAAGCTAGCACTGGCAATGTGTGTCAACCTCATTATCATTCACCAACACTCCATCCACTTTAGTCTTGGCTTGTTACTTTTTGTTGAAGTTGAAGGAATGACCATCAGTGTAGTAGCTGATCTTGATACCACACATCCTCATTGAAGGCATTTGACAACACAGCTAAACAAATTATGCTAAAAAGCATGGACGCAAGTACATAGCCTTGTTTCACTCCACTGGTGACTGGGAAAGCACAAGAGCATCATCTGTTAACCAGAACTCAGGCAAGCATGCCAATATGAAATTGATGTACAATACTTATGAACCCAATTTTAACCTAATTTTCCATAAGCCCTCATGAATGACAATATCGAAAGCTTTGGTCAGATGAACAAATATGTATGGACCTCTATTCTGCTCCTGGCATTTTTCCTGTTGTTTTTAGGCAGGAAACACCATATCAACTTTTCCTCAGCCCTTTCTGAAGATACACTGGCTCTCAGGTCAATGACCATGTACCAGGTGAAAGATCAGCCTATTCACTTTTACATCCTGTCTGTCTATTCTCCTTTCGATCACATAGGCTATTAAAGGTCAGTGTTTGCTGCAAGGGTGCATCCATGAAATTTTATTCTGTTTAAGTAAATGGAAGACAGTGTTAGTGATGAGAAGGCAATGAGGTGCATAAGCCTTCTGTAGGAAGTAATTATTTTGTTGCTATTCCAACTCCATTCCTCTCAAGGACTCCCTGCCATGTCCAGTAGTCTGAGGCTACTCTAGCATTAAAGTCATCCAGAATTATATGCATGTCCTTTTTTGGTACATTGATAATAAATTCATCAAATTTTTCTTTTACCTCATCAGGATTCTTCATGTTGGTATCATGCCCACTGATAACGGTGGTGCGATGTTTTTCTGCAAGTGGCAGTTCCATTGTCATGAGCCTGTCATTCAATCCCTTTACTAGGCATACAAGCTTGTTGACTAGATTTGTTTTGATTGCAGAACCCACACCAACTTCATGGCATTCCCCTTCACTGCAGCCACTCAGGAAAGTGTATCCAGTGTCAAATTCACTAAGCTGGCCTCATCTGCCAGGCTTGTTTCATTCGGGGCTGCTATTTTGATGTGGTATCTGCTGAGTTCTCTCACAACAAGAGCTGTTCATCTTTCAGGTGTACTGGATTTTGTGTGGTCTATAAGTGTGTGCACATTCCATGTACTGATGGTGAGTGGAATCATCTTTGGAGAAGATTTTGTACATTTTGTTTTTGTATTTTCACCTTAGGGTGGGGTCCTCATCCACCATGGTAGTCAGCCCAGGGTTGGGTAAGCAGTTTCTCACCCTTTCCTCACACCAGGAGGTAAGCTGCAAGATCCTTAAAAGGCTGCTCAGACAACCAGGGTGCTGCTGGATCCCACTGCTGCTTCCAATGACAAAATGCCCCTATGGCCTAGGCTGTCCATGAGCAGGGTTGTGACTACAGCTCCCAGTGCATCCACACCTGCTCTTCATTATTTGCCTGTGGCCACAGGACTTTGTGATAAATAAAAATGGTAAAGTGATATGTGTGACGTCTTTTGATTTGTGCCTAAATTAGGTTTGAGTTGGGCAAAGTTGAACAAAGTCATCAGCCCCACTTTCTCTTCCATAGTGATCATAATCCAGGGCAGGACAGAGTCAAGATGACTGGTGATAGTTCAAGATGCAGTGGATGACCTTGGTGTCTTTGGTGTCTAACCCAGTTTTGAGCACTCCACAGCATGTGCTTTTGTAGCCTTCATGGCTATTAAACAAATTGTTCTTATCAGCCCATTCCACCAGGGGAAGTCTTCACATGCTTGGGTAGACACCCTCTAACTCATCAACAGGTTTGAGACCCCTTATTTACCCTCAACCTGGTTTAGCCCGTCTACTGAAATGGTTTGCCAGCATGTGGCTGCTGTGCTTTGTACAGCTCCTTGGAGTCAGAGGTGAGAGTTAGGTGGATCAGGTGAAAAAAGGTGGAAAGCAGTCCTGAAAAAGGCTCACCAGGCCTCACACTGGAGGTCCTATTCTTCCCTGAACAAACTCTACAGCTCATTTGTGTAAAGAATGAATAAATGGATAGGTGGATGGATGAATAAATGAGTGCATCCAGTCCAAAATCACAGTGCACTTGTAAGGACAGCAAGGTACTTGTTAGGTGGAATATTAGATAAAACTTATTAGAGATAATACAGCTCAGTGAGCCTATAGTAGGCTTAAATTAAGGTAACATTTCCTAGAGCTTTGTTTTTCATTTAGACCAATTATACTGCAAATTATCTAAAATGAAAAACAAGATATTATATTTAGAAATAGATGGAACTACAGAGGTTATCTGCTTTAACTTCCTTAATATTATTGATGAGTAAATTGAGGCTAAGACAAGTTAAAGACTTTTTTCAAAGGCATAGGAGTTGTAATTGACATAAAGATTTGAACTCAAATCCTCTGTCTTGAAATTTTGTACTTTTTTTTGCTGTAACAGGCTGCTTCAAATTAACATTAGAGTGTTTATGGAAAAGTGTAAAATGGCCAAAGAAATGATAGACTTTTTTTTCATTAGCTATCTAAATGACTTTTTTCAGATCACTTAGAGCAATTCTTGGCCCCAGTTTCTCCTATTTCACCAAGATATTTTGAGGACAATGAGTAAACTGAGTTTAAAAAGCAGAACATGATGTGACTGAGGCCTTTTACAAAGCTTCTTCCTCCAAAACTTACTTTCATCCATTTCTATTAAATGTGTGGCCTAAGAAGGACGTAAAGAAAATAATTGGTCTAAATGAAAAAAATGAAGCTCTAGGAAATGTTGCCTTAATTTAACCCTACTATAGGCATCACTGAGCTGTATTATCTCTAATAAGTTTTATCTAATATTCTACCTAACAAGTACCTTGTTGTCCTTACAAGTGCACTGTGATTTTGGACTGGATGCACTCATTTATTCATTAGCACATGTATAGCAGAATAGATTAGCACTGCACTTGAAGTAAATAGAGATTAAGGTTCAAATCCTGCTTCTGGCACTTACTAGCTGTATGGCCGTGGGGAGACCAGTTTTCTGAGTCTCAGTTTTTTCATCTCTGAAATGGTGTACCTGTAGTAGTAGTAGTAGTAGTAGTAGTAGTAGTAGTAGTAGTAGTAGTAGTAGTAGTAAGAGCTAGCAGGTTTACAATACTTTAAAAATTTATGATTTGAACCTCACAACAACCTTGGCAGGTATGTGGTCTTATTATCTCCATTTTATAGATGAGGGCAGTTACTTGGCGCATTGGATAGAGTATTATAATCAGACACACTCATCTTTGGGAGTTCAAATCTGACCTCAGACACTTACTAGCTATGTGAGCCTGGACAAATCACTTAACCCTATTTCCCTCAGTTTCCTCCTCTGTAAAATTGGATTTCAGACTGAAATGGCAAATGACTCTAGCATCTTTCCCAAGAAATCCTAAGTGGGGTCACTAAGAATTGGACACAAGTGAAAGAACTCAACAACAACAGAAATAAACTGAAGGAAATAGAGTTTTAAGTGACTTGACCAGGGTCACACAGCTAGAAAACATCTGAGGTCACATTTGAACTCAGATCTTTCTAACTTTAGATTCAGTTCTCTATCCACTATACCACATAGATGTCTAGGTGTACCTAGTTTCCTCATGAGATTGTTTTGAGGATCAGTGAGAGAAGATATTTCCTGTGTTTTGCAACCCTCAAAGTACTATATAAATATCAGTGAATAATATTAATAATATATAGTTTTGAGTAACTGTCTGAAAAGATAACTGACCTCAGAGTCAGCAAGATATTGATTCAAGTCTTGATTATATTGCATAATAACTGGATGAACAAGGGCAAATCATGTAAATTCAGTACACCAGAGAACTTTCTCTGTCTAAAAGTTGTTGAGTAGTTACAGATATGCATTGATAGAGTGGTTTTCCCATTGTCCTGGGAGTTTCTACGTCATCAGAGTTATAGGTTTAGGGGATAAAAATTCTATAATCCTTCCTCAGAGGACCCTCTTCAAAATATAGCATATCTATGTTTTACCATAAGTCCAGAAAAATTACATTAGCATTAACTGTGTGACTAACACAATGCTGGCCTTTGGAAAATACAGAAACTCCAGAGGCAGCCATGATTGAAATTGTTCAGCATTTGTAAAAAGAGCTATTTCCCAATACTTTTAATACCTCTAGCATAAGACAACATGTATATGACTGATTACCTCCCTTATTTCAGCTGGCATAACAGGTATGGTGGCAAAGGTGGTAAAACAATTTTCAGGAGCTTTTGGGGATGATACAAATAGACAGTAATATCAGTGTGGCAGCTGGAAGATGACAAATAACAAAAAGCAAGTCAATCATTTTGTTGTAGACTATTCTTAGGCTTCTTTTATACAAATACTGAATGTCCTAAATCAAACTTATGTTTACGACTGAAGAACCTGAAGACAAAAAAGAATTGTTTAAAAAACAAGAAAGAAAGCAGAGAGTATGGGAAGTCTTGCTGCAGAGAAATGAAACTGGCATTGCAGCTTTGGCCCTAAAAATATGATGGAGTCTAAAGAAATTCAACCCTCAGAGATTGTAAGAGCTTGTTTAATTGCTACTTCCCTTTGAAAACTCTGAAGTGTGACAAAACTACATCAAACAGGGCAGATCTAGATATGTCAAAAGTGTTTCACTGTGAAAGAGGGAAAATGTTTCATCTCTAGAGGAAGAGTCATAGCCAAACAGTAGCCTTCTGACCTAAATGGTATAAATTTTATTAGCTAATATTATGTACCAAGGACTCTGCTAACTGCTTTACAAATATCAAATTTGATCCTCACAACAGCCCTGGGGGTTGATATTATTATTGTTCCCAGTTTAAAGTTGAAGAAACTAAGGGCTAAGTCATTTGCCCAAGGTCAAACAGCCATTAATATCTAAGATGGATTGGACTTAGGTCTTTCTGTCTGTAGGCCCAGTGCTCTATAAACTATACTTTACTACTGTCTCCAATTAAACTAAATAAGCTTAACTCTACCTTGTTTTTCTATGGCATGTCTGGAGGTATTTTTAGATTGGGGATATTTTCCTTGTCATATATCTTTGTCATAATATTTCAATATGATTTCATCAGTAAGGAAATTCCCTTTAGCCCTGAGGGCTGCATATCATAGCCCTGCTATAATTTAATGGATCACTCTGGGAGAATTATTTGAGCCTCAGAGAAGTTAAGTGGCTTTCTCATGGCCACAGAGGTAGTGTCAGAGACAGAATTTAGACAGATTTTCTTAACTTAAAAAAAAATCTTGTTCTCTACCTATTACACCACACAGCTTTACTGTCTTTGTCACAATACAATATTGTTAAGATTCATCCAGCAAAATTTTTCTTAGATCAAGGCAATAACATCATGTCTTAGCCTAAGAAATAGAAAAATGAGGATAGAAAAACACTCTACATTTCTCTTCCATGTGATTGTGGTTGTGTGTATTTTGTTCTTAATTCTGGAAGATGACCATGACAACAGGGAGATGATGACATGATTTGCAATTGAATTGAAGTTGAGTGAGGGAGGGCTGTGCAAGGTCACCAGCTTCACTTTCTCCTCCAGAGCCATATGGGTCCAGTGGCCAGATACAGATCAGGAAAATTGGAAATGGCCCAGGATGAAGTGGGAGACCTTGGCCTTTTTAATCTAAGGTCTTTTAGAGTTCTCACTTTGAATGAGGTATAAACCCCATTCTTTGTGTAGGCCTGTTTAAGAAGTGAGTCAAGGGATGGCCTCTTTAATCAAAAAATAAATAAATGAATGAATGAATCTTGGATGAGAAGACCCTCAGGGTTTCTGGGCAAAAGAGAAACAGTTTCTACCTACATTCACTCTGAGCCTTCGAGGGCCCAAAAATTAACCATTAAGGGGTGCTTGGGCAGGGACCTAAATATGCTCTCTTTCAATCAAGTTTCTCTAATCCTGAGTGGATGGAGAATTTTTTTTAAAAGGCAGAGGAAAGGAATAATCCTATAGTCACTGGAAGGGTATATGACTACCAAAAAAAGGAGGTATCCTGTTTCATGATAAGCTCACTATATATCCTCATTGCCCTCTTTCATTGTTCCATCTTGGGTCACTCTACTATTCAGGATTTACACAGCAATAGAGGGAGAACTCATCTTTTTCAGGGTATTTTGTCCTTCCACACTGATCTGTTTGATCAAATATCTAGAACTGAGTTTAATGTCCAAAAATGGTTTGTAATGTACGAACTCTCATTTATATTTTTTAAAATGACACATGAAATATAAAGGAGAATTACCCATGGGAATAATACTAACAGCATTAATGAAACAGTCAATTAAAATTTGAGGGGCAAAAAATCTACATAAGCACCTTTCCATTCTGCATTAAAACTATATAGCCTATCACTTATAAAAGTCATTCATTCTTAATGCATGCTGATGAAACTGCATACTAATTTCATAAATGCACTAGAGTAAAGCAAGCACATATAGATCTGTAGTCATTTTCCTTTAGGCAATGTTTTTATTAAAAATTCTTGTATATGTGAATACGTATGTGTACATATATACACCTAGTATGTTGTTATAGGACCAGGCATTCCTTGACAAACTTATTTCTTCCTATTCCTAACATGAGAATGCTTCATCGAGAGGAAGAAAAAGTTACCTCTAAGACCTGAGCAGCCTACAGAATTGGTGCTAGATTTTCTTACAGTTTTCCCCCCTCTTCTTTCCTGCTTTCTTCTCTCCTCCTGCCCCCAGTCAATAGGAGATAGACCCAGGACAATGCTGTCTCTAAGAACTGGTGGACCCAGCTCCCCTGACCATCTTCTTGGTCAACTAGGCTTTAAAATTCTCAGACTTGGTGGGTTTCTAAGACTATGTCAGTTACCATACTCTGAAGATCTATTGACCAGAAACTGGCCCATATCCAGAGAAGCTAAGTGTCACTGTGTCCTTGTTATATGTCCTTGCTGTGTTA